>NW_022262509.1:0-28034 GCF_002021735.2 Oncorhynchus kisutch
GTCTCTATTATATTATAATAGACAGACCAGCTACAGTGCCTTGCGAAAGTATTCGGCCCCCTTGAACTTTGCGACCTTTTGCCACATTTCAGGCTTCAAACATAAAGATATAAAACTGTATTTTTTTGTGAAGAATCAACAACAAGTGGGACACAATCATGAAGTGGAACGACATTTATTGGATATTTCAAACTTTTTTAACAAATCAAAAACTGAAAAATTGGGCGTGCAAAATTATTCAGCCCCCTTAAGTTAATACTTTGTAGCGCCACCTTTTGCTGCGATTACAGCTGTAAGTCGCTTGGGGTATGTCTCTATCAGTTTTGCACATCGAGAGACTGAATTTTTTTCCCATTCCTCCTTGCAAAACAGCTCGAGCTCAGTGAGGTTGGATGGAGAGCATTTGTGAACAGCAGTTTTCAGTTCTTTCCACAGATTCTCGATTGGATTCAGGTCTGGACTTTGACTTGGCCATTCTAACACCTGGATATGTTTATTTTTGAACCATTCCATTGTAGATTTCGTTGGAAGACAAATCTCCGTCCCAGTCTCAGGTCTTTTGCAGACTCCATCAGGTTTTCTTCCAGAATGGTCCTGTATTTGGCTCCATCCATCTTCCCATCAATTTTAACCATCTTCCCTGTCCCTGCTGAAGAAAAGCAGGCCCAAACCATGATGCTGCCACCACCATGTTTGACAGTGGGGATGGTGTGTTCAGGGTGATGAGCTGTGTTGCTTTTACGCCAAACATAACGTTTTGCATTGTTGCCAAAAAGTTCAATTTTGGTTTCATCTGACCAGAGCACCTTCTTCCACATGTTTGGTGTGTCTCCCAGGTGGCTTGTGGCAAACTTTAAACAACACTTTTTATGGATATCTTTAAGAAATGGCTTTCTTCTTGCCACTCTTCCATAAAGGCCAGATTTGTGCAATATACGACTGATTGTTGTCCTATGGACAGAGTCTCCCACCTCAGCTGTAGATCTCTGCAGTTCATCCAGAGTGATCATGGGCCTCTTGGCTGCATCTCTGATCAGTCTTCTCCTTGTATGAGCTGAAAGTTTAGAGGGACGGCCAGGTCTTGGTAGATTTGCAGTGGTCTGATACTCCTTCCATTTCAATATTATCGCTTGCACAGTGCTCCTTGGGATGTTTAAAGCTTGGGAAATCTTTTTGTATCCAAATCCGGCTTTAAACTTCTTCACAACAGTATCTCGGACCTGCCTGGTGTGTTCCTTGTTCTTCATGATGCTCTCTGCGCTTTTAACGGACCTCTGAGACTATCACAGTGCAGGTGCATTTATACGGAGACTTGATTACACACAGGTGGATTGTATTTATCATCATTAGTCATTTAGGTCAACATTGGATCATTCAGAGATCCTCACTGAACTTCTGGAGAGAGTTTGCTGCACTGAAAGTAAAGGGGCTGAATAATTTTGCACGCCCAATTTTTCAGTTTTTGATTTGTTAAAAAAGTTTGAAATATCCAATAAATGTCGTTCCACTTCATGATTGTGTCCCACTTGTTGTTGATTCTTCACAAAAAAATACAGTTTTATATCTTTATGTTTGAAGCCTGAAATGTGGCAAAAGGTCGCAAAGTTCAAGGGGGCCGAATACTTTCGCAAGGCACTGTAGATCTACTGTCTCTATTATATTATGACAGACCAGCTAGATCTACTGTCTCTATTATATAATGACAGACCAGCTAGATCTACTGTCTCTATTATATTATGACAGACCAGCTAGATCTACTGTCTCTATTATATTATGACAGACCAGCTAGATCTACTGTCTCTATTATATTATGACAGACCAGCTAGATCTACTGTCTCTATTATATTATGACAGACCAGCTAGATCTACTGTCTCTATTATATTATGACAGACCAGCTAGATCTACTGTCTCTATTATATTATGACAGACCAGCTAGATCTACTGTCTCTATTATATTATGACAGACCAGCTAGATCTACTGTCTCTATTATATTATGACAGACCAGCTAGATCTACTGTCTCTATTATATTATGACAGACCAGCTAGATCTACTGTCTCTATTATATTATGACAGACCAGCTAGATCTACTGTCTCTATTATATTATGACAGACCAGCTAGATCTACTGTCTCTATTATATTATGACAGACCAGCTAGATCTACTGTCTCTATTATATTATGACAGACCAGCTAGATCTACTGTCTCTATTATATTATGACAGACCAGCTAGATCTACTGTCTCTATTATATTATGACAGACCAGCTAGATCTACTGTCTCTATTATATTATGACAGACCAGCTAGATCTACTGTCTCTATTATATTATGACAGACCAGCTAGATCTACTGTCTCTATTATATTATGACAGACCAGCTAGATCTACTGTCTCTATTATATTATGACAGACCAGCTAGATCTACTGTCTCTATTATATTATGACAGACCAGCTAGATCTACTGTCTCTATTATATTATGACAGACCAGCTAGATCTACTGTCTCTATTATAACTTGACAGACCAGCTAGATCTACTGTCTCTATTATATTATGACAGACCAGCTAGATCTACTGTCTCTATTATATTATGACAGACCAGCTAGATCTACTGTCTCTATTATATTATGACAGACCAGCTAGATCTACTGTCTCTATTATATTATGACAGACCAGCTAGATCTACTGTCTCTATTATATTATGACAGACCAGCTAGATCTACTGTCTCTATTATATTATGACAGACCAGCTAGATCTACTGTCTCTATTATATTATGACAGACCAGCTAGATCTACTGTCTCTATTATATTATGACAGACCAGCTAGATCTACTGTCTCTATTATATTATGACAGACCAGCTAGATCTACTGTCTCTATTATATTATGACAGACCAGCTAGATCTACTGTCTCTATTATATTATGACAGACCAGCTAGATCTACTGTCTCTATTATATTATGACAGACCAGCTAGATCTACTGTCTCTATTATATTATGACAGACCAGCTAGATCTACTGTCTCTATTATATTATGACAGACCAGCTAGATCTACTGTCTCTATTATATTATGACAGACCAGCTAGATCTACTGTCTCTATTATATTATGACAGACCAGCTAGATCTACTGTCTCTATTATATTATGACAGACCAGCTAGATCTACTGTCTCTATTATATTATGACAGACCAGCTAGATCTACTGTCTCTATTATATTATGACAGACCAGCTAGATCTACTGTCTCTATTATATTATGACAGACCAGCTAGATCTACTGTCTCTATTATATTATGACAGACCAGCTAGATCTACTGTCTCTATTATATTATGACAGACCAGCTAGATCTACTGTCTCTATTATATTATGACAGACCAGCTAGATCTACTGTCTCTATTATATTATGACAGACCAGCTAGATCTACTGTCTCTATTATATTATGACAGACCAGCTAGATCTACTGTCTCTATTATATTATGACAGACCAGCTAGATCTACTGTCTCTATTATATTATGACAGACCAGCTAGATCTACTGTCTCTATTATATTATGACAGACCAGCTAGATCTACTGTCTCTATTATATTATGACAGACCAGCTAGATCTACTGTCTCTATTATATTATGACAGACCAGCTAGATCTACTGTCTCTATTATATTATGACAGACCAGCTAGATCTACTGTCTCTATTATATTATGACAGACCAGCTAGATCTACTGTCTCTATTATATTATGACAGACCAGCTAGATCTACTGTCTCTATTATATTATGACAGACCAGCTAGATCTACTGTCTCTATTATATTATGACAGACCAGCTAGATCTACTGTCTCTATTATATTATGACAGACCAGCTAGATCTACTGTCTCTATTATATTATGACAGACCAGCTAGATCTACTGTCTCTATTATATTATGACAGACCAGCTAGATCTACTGTCTCTATTATATTATGACAGACCAGCTAGATCTACTGTCTCTATTATATTATGACAGACCAGCTAGATCTACTGTCTCTATTATATTATGACAGACCAGCTAGATCTACTGTCTCTATTATATTATGACAGACCAGCTAGATCTACTGTCTCTATTATATTATGACAGACCAGCTAGATCTACTGTCTCTATTATATTATGACAGACCAGCTAGATCTACTGTCTCTATTATATTATGACAGACCAGCTAGATCTACTGTCTCTATTATATTATGACAGACCAGCTAGATCTACTGTCTCTATTATATTATGACAGACCAGCTAGATCTACTGTCTCTATTATATTATGACAGACCAGCTAGATCTACTGTCTCTATTATATTATGACAGACCAGCTAGATCTACTGTCTCTATTATATTATGACAGACCAGCTAGATCTACTGTCTCTATTATATTATGACAGACCAGCTAGATCTACTGTCTCTATTATATTATGACAGACCAGCTAGATCTACTGTCTCTATTATATTATGACAGACCAGCTAGATCTACTGTCTCTATTATATTATGACAGACCAGCTAGATCTACTGTCTCTATTATATTATGACAGACCAGCTAGATCTACTGTCTCTATTATATTATGACAGACCAGCTAGATCTACTGTCTCTATTATATTATGACAGACCAGCTAGATCTACTGTCTCTATTATATTATGACAGACCAGCTAGATCTACTGTCTCTATTATATTATGACAGACCAGCTAGATCTACTGTCTCTATTATATTATGACAGACCAGCTAGATCTACTGTCTCTATTATATTATGACAGACCAGCTAGATCTACTGTCTCTATTATATTATGACAGACCAGCTAGATCTACTGTCTCTATTATATTATGACAGACCAGCTAGATCTACTGTCTCTATTATATTATGACAGACCAGCTAGATCTACTGTCTCTATTATATTATGACAGACCAGCTAGATCTACTGTCTCTATTATATTATGACAGACCAGCTAGATCTACTGTCTCTATTATATTATGACAGACCAGCTAGATCTACTGTCTCTATTATATTATGACAGACCAGCTAGATCTACTGTCTCTATTATATTATGACAGACCAGCTAGATCTACTGTCTCTATTATATTATGACAGACCAGCTAGATCTACTGTCTCTATTATATTATGACAGACCAGCTAGATCTACTGTCTCTATTATATTATGACAGACCAGCTAGATCTACTGTCTCTATTATATTATGACAGACCAGCTAGATCTACTGTCTCTATTATATTATGACAGACCAGCTAGATCTACTGTCTCTATTATATTATGACAGACCAGCTAGATCTACTGTCTCTATTATATTATGACAGACCAGCTAGATCTACTGTCTCTATTATATTATGACAGACCAGCTAGATCTACTGTCTCTATTATATTATGACAGACCAGCTAGATCTACTGTCTCTATTATATTATGACAGACCAGCTAGATCTACTGTCTCTATTATATTATGACAGACCAGCTAGATCTACTGTCTCTATTATATTATGACAGACCAGCTAGATCTACTGTCTCTATTATATTATGACAGACCAGCTAGATCTACTGTCTCTATTATATTATGACAGACCAGCTAGATCTACTGTCTCTATTATATTATGACAGACCAGCTAGATCTACTGTCTCTATTATATTATGACAGACCAGCTAGATCTACTGTCTCTATTATATTATGACAGACCAGCTAGATCTACTGTCTCTATTATATTATGACAGACCAGCTAGATCTACTGTCTCTATTATATTATGACAGACCAGCTAGATCTACTGTCTCTATTATATTATGACAGACCAGCTAGATCTACTGTCTCTATTATATTATGACAGACCAGCTAGATCTACTGTCTCTATTATATTATGACAGACCAGCTAGATCTACTGTCTCTATTATATTATGACAGACCAGCTAGATCTACTGTCTCTATTATATTATGACAGACCAGCTAGATCTACTGTCTCTATTATATTATGACAGACCAGCTAGATCTACTGTCTCTATTATATTATGACAGACCAGCTAGATCTACTGTCTCTATTATATTATGACAGACCAGCTAGATCTACTGTCTCTATTATATTATGACAGACCAGCTAGATCTACTGTCTCTATTATATTATGACAGACCAGCTAGATCTACTGTCTCTATTATATTATGACAGACCAGCTAGATCTACTGTCTCTATTATATTATGACAGACCAGCTAGATCTACTGTCTCTATTATATTATGACAGACCAGCTAGATCTACTGTCTCTATTATATTATGACAGACCAGCTAGATCTACTGTCTCTATTATATTATGACAGACCAGCTAGATCTACTGTCTCTATTATATTATGACAGACCAGCTAGATCTACTGTCTCTATTATATTATGACAGACCAGCTAGATCTACTGTCTCTATTATATTATGACAGACCAGCTAGATCTACTGTCTCTATTATATTATGACAGACCAGCTAGATCTACTGTCTCTATTATATTATGACAGACCAGCTAGATCTACTGTCTCTATTATATTATGACAGACCAGCTAGATCTACTGTCTCTATTATATTATGACAGACCAGCTAGATCTACTGTCTCTATTATATTATGACAGACCAGCTAGATCTACTGTCTCTATTATATTATGACAGACCAGCTAGATCTACTGTCTCTATTATATTATGACAGACCAGCTAGATCTACTGTCTCTATTATATTATGACAGACCAGCTAGATCTACTGTCTCTATTATATTATGACAGACCAGCTAGATCTACTGTCTCTATTATATTATGACAGACCAGCTAGATCTACTGTCTCTATTATATTATGACAGACCAGCTAGATCTACTGTCTCTATTATATTATGACAGACCAGCTAGATCTACTGTCTCTATTATATTATGACAGACCAGCTAGATCTACTGTCTCTATTATATTATGACAGACCAGCTAGATCTACTGTCTCTATTATATTATGACAGACCAGCTAGATCTACTGTCTCTATTATATTATGACAGACCAGCTAGATCTACTGTCTCTATTATATTATGACAGACCAGCTAGATCTACTGTCTCTATTATATTATGACAGACCAGCTAGATCTACTGTCTCTATTATATTATGACAGACCAGCTAGATCTACTGTCTCTATTATATTATGACAGACCAGCTAGATCTACTGTCTCTATTATATTATGACAGACCAGCTAGATCTACTGTCTCTATTATATTATGACAGACCAGCTAGATCTACTGTCTCTATTATATTATGACAGACCAGCTAGATCTACTGTCTCTATTATATTATGACAGACCAGCTAGATCTACTGTCTCTATTATATTATGACAGACCAGCTAGATCTACTGTCTCTATTATATTATGACAGACCAGCTAGATCTACTGTCTCTATTATATTATGACAGACCAGCTAGATCTACTGTCTCTATTATATTATGACAGACCAGCTAGATCTACTGTCTCTATTATATTATGACAGACCAGCTAGATCTACTGTCTCTATTATATTATGACAGACCAGCTAGATCTACTGTCTCTATTATATTATGACAGACCAGCTAGATCTACTGTCTCTATTATATTATGACAGACCAGCTAGATCTACTGTCTCTATTATATTATGACAGACCAGCTAGATCTACTGTCTCTATTATATTATGACAGACCAGCTAGATCTACTGTCTCTATTATATTATGACAGACCAGCTAGATCTACTGTCTCTATTATATTATGACAGACCAGCTAGATCTACTGTCTCTATTATATTATGACAGACCAGCTAGATCTACTGTCTCTATTATATTATGACAGACCAGCTAGATCTACTGTCTCTATTATATTATGACAGACCAGCTAGATCTACTGTCTCTATTATATTATGACAGACCAGCTAGATCTACTGTCTCTATTATATTATGACAGACCAGCTAGATCTACTGTCTCTATTATATTATGACAGACCAGCTAGATCTACTGTCTCTATTATATTATGACAGACCAGCTAGATCTACTGTCTCTATTATATTATGACAGACCAGCTAGATCTACTGTCTCTATTATATTATGACAGACCAGCTAGATCTACTGTCTCTATTATATTATGACAGACCAGCTAGATCTACTGTCTCTATTATATTATGACAGACCAGCTAGATCTACTGTCTCTATTATATTATGACAGACCAGCTAGATCTACTGTCTCTATTATATTATGACAGACCAGCTAGATCTACTGTCTCTATTATATTATGACAGACCAGCTAGATCTACTGTCTCTATTATATTATGACAGACCAGCTAGATCTACTGTCTCTATTATATTATGACAGACCAGCTAGATCTACTGTCTCTATTATATTATGACAGACCAGCTAGATCTACTGTCTCTATTATATTATGACAGACCAGCTAGATCTACTGTCTCTATTATATTATGACAGACCAGCTAGATCTACTGTCTCTATTATATTATGACAGACCAGCTAGATCTACTGTCTCTATTATATTATGACAGACCAGCTAGATCTACTGTCTCTATTATATTATGACAGACCAGCTAGATCTACTGTCTCTATTATATTATGACAGACCAGCTAGATCTACTGTCTCTATTATATTATGACAGACCAGCTAGATCTACTGTCTCTATTATATTATGACAGACCAGCTAGATCTACTGTCTCTATTATATTATGACAGACCAGCTAGATCTACTGTCTCTATTATATTATGACAGACCAGCTAGATCTACTGTCTCTATTATATTATGACAGACCAGCTAGATCTACTGTCTCTATTATATTATGACAGACCAGCTAGATCTACTGTCTCTATTATATTATGACAGACCAGCTAGATCTACTGTCTCTATTATATTATGACAGACCAGCTAGATCTACTGTCTCTATTATATTATGACAGACCAGCTAGATCTACTGTCTCTATTATATTATGACAGACCAGCTAGATCTACTGTCTCTATTATATTATGACAGACCAGCTAGATCTACTGTCTCTATTATATTATGACAGACCAGCTAGATCTACTGTCTCTATTATATTATGACAGACCAGCTAGATCTACTGTCTCTATTATATTATGACAGACCAGCTAGATCTACTGTCTCTATTATATTATGACAGACCAGCTAGATCTACTGTCTCTATTATATTATGACAGACCAGCTAGATCTACTGTCTCTATTATATTATGACAGACCAGCTAGATCTACTGTCTCTATTATATTATGACAGACCAGCTAGATCTACTGTCTCTATTATATTATGACAGACCAGCTAGATCTACTGTCTCTATTATATTATGACAGACCAGCTAGATCTACTGTCTCTATTATATTATGACAGACCAGCTAGATCTACTGTCTCTATTATATTATGACAGACCAGCTAGATCTACTGTCTCTATTATATTATGACAGACCAGCTAGATCTACTGTCTCTATTATATTATGACAGACCAGCTAGATCTACTGTCTCTATTATATTATGACAGACCAGCTAGATCTACTGTCTCTATTATATTATGACAGACCAGCTAGATCTACTGTCTCTATTATATTATGACAGACCAGCTAGATCTACTGTCTCTATTATATTATGACAGACCAGCTAGATCTACTGTCTCTATTATATTATGACAGACCAGCTAGATCTACTGTCTCTATTATATTATGACAGACCAGCTAGATCTACTGTCTCTATTATATTATGACAGACCAGCTAGATCTACTGTCTCTATTATATTATGACAGACCAGCTAGATCTACTGTCTCTATTATATTATGACAGACCAGCTAGATCTACTGTCTCTATTATATTATGACAGACCAGCTAGATCTACTGTCTCTATTATATTATGACAGACCAGCTAGATCTACTGTCTCTATTATATTATGACAGACCAGCTAGATCTACTGTCTCTATTATATTATGACAGACCAGCTAGATCTACTGTCTCTATTATATTATGACAGACCAGCTAGATCTACTGTCTCTATTATATTATGACAGACCAGCTAGATCTACTGTCTCTATTATATTATGACAGACCAGCTAGATCTACTGTCTCTATTATATTATGACAGACCAGCTAGATCTACTGTCTCTATTATATTATGACAGACCAGCTAGATCTACTGTCTCTATTATATTATGACAGACCAGCTAGATCTACTGTCTCTATTATATTATGACAGACCAGCTAGATCTACTGTCTCTATTATATTATGACAGACCAGCTAGATCTACTGTCTCTATTATATTATGACAGACCAGCTAGATCTACTGTCTCTATTATATTATGACAGACCAGCTAGATCTACTGTCTCTATTATATTATGACAGACCAGCTAGATCTACTGTCTCTATTATATTATGACAGACCAGCTAGATCTACTGTCTCTATTATATTATGACAGACCAGCTAGATCTACTGTCTCTATTATATTATGACAGACCAGCTAGATCTACTGTCTCTATTATATTATGACAGACCAGCTAGATCTACTGTCTCTATTATATTATGACAGACCAGCTAGATCTACTGTCTCTATTATATTATGACAGACCAGCTAGATCTACTGTCTCTATTATATTATGACAGACCAGCTAGATCTACTGTCTCTATTATATTATGACAGACCAGCTAGATCTACTGTCTCTATTATATTATGACAGACCAGCTAGATCTACTGTCTCTATTATATTATGACAGACCAGCTAGATCTACTGTCTCTATTATATTATGACAGACCAGCTAGATCTACTGTCTCTATTATATTATGACAGACCAGCTAGATCTACTGTCTCTATTATATTATGACAGACCAGCTAGATCTACTGTCTCTATTATATTATGACAGACCAGCTAGATCTACTGTCTCTATTATATTATGACAGACCAGCTAGATCTACTGTCTCTATTATATTATGACAGACCAGCTAGATCTACTGTCTCTATTATATTATGACAGACCAGCTAGATCTACTGTCTCTATTATATTATGACAGACCAGCTAGATCTACTGTCTCTATTATATTATGACAGACCAGCTAGATCTACTGTCTCTATTATATTATGACAGACCAGCTAGATCTACTGTCTCTATTATATTATGACAGACCAGCTAGATCTACTGTCTCTATTATATTATGACAGACCAGCTAGATCTACTGTCTCTATTATATTATGACAGACCAGCTAGATCTACTGTCTCTATTATATTATGACAGACCAGCTAGATCTACTGTCTCTATTATATTATGACAGACCAGCTAGATCTACTGTCTCTATTATATTATGACAGACCAGCTAGATCTACTGTCTCTATTATATTATGACAGACCAGCTAGATCTACTGTCTCTATTATATTATGACAGACCAGCTAGATCTACTGTCTCTATTATATTATGACAGACCAGCTAGATCTACTGTCTCTATTATATTATGACAGACCAGCTAGATCTACTGTCTCTATTATATTATGACAGACCAGCTAGATCTACTGTCTCTATTATATTATGACAGACCAGCTAGATCTACTGTCTCTATTATATTATGACAGACCAGCTAGATCTACTGTCTCTATTATATTATGACAGACCAGCTAGATCTACTGTCTCTATTATATTATGACAGACCAGCTAGATCTACTGTCTCTATTATATTATGACAGACCAGCTAGATCTACTGTCTCTATTATATTATGACAGACCAGCTAGATCTACTGTCTCTATTATATTATGACAGACCAGCTAGATCTACTGTCTCTATTATATTATGACAGACCAGCTAGATCTACTGTCTCTATTATATTATGACAGACCAGCTAGATCTACTGTCTCTATTATATTATGACAGACCAGCTAGATCTACTGTCTCTATTATATTATGACAGACCAGCTAGATCTCCAAGGTGGCATAGCAGTTCAGACGTCTTTTGTCCTCGTCTTGTCGTGTCCTGTATATATATATATTTACAACTTTTTCACATACATTTTATTTCTATTTTCCATCAACTCATCTTCAAAACACTCTCCTGCAACCCGCCTCACCAATGTATATTTATAAAAAAGTATTATTTACCTCAGATCTGTAATCCTCCAAGAAGCTAGCCAGAAACTCCAAGAAGCTAGCCAGAAACTAGCCAGAAGCTAATCCAGAAGCTAGTTCAGAAGCTAGTTAGCTCCTTTACTGGCAAATCGTTAATATTCAGCTACCACGGTTTGTGGTCATCAGCTATCCTTTAGCTCGAAAATCTATCGCCAGTTCTGTACGGCGCAGCGCGGCTCGGAACGGAACATACCGGACCAATTTTTCTCTCCATGTCCCTGGACATTCATACCCGGATCTCACAGCTAGCTAGCTGCTATCCGTGTGACCATCGAGCTAGCAAGCTCCGTCAATCACTCCTGAGTTCCATCAATCACACCTGGGCTGCAGTCACCTATCCGGACCCGTTTTACTGCCTTCGCGGAGCCCACACGGGCCTTCACAAACTGGACTGCCGACGTTATCTACCCGAAGGAGTTATCGGCCGGCTCCTCCGTCGCGACGTTACCTGAACGCCCATCTGCGGCCTGCTAACCGTTAGCTGTCTTACCGGCTGCTATCTGAATAGACAATCGGACAATTTTTTTATTATTATTTTTTTTAAATATTTTTTTAATTATTATTATTATATTTTCTTCTTGGGCCTCTATAACTATATCTATTGTTTTTATTTTTGTTGTTGTTGTGTGATTTGGATTAATCCCCTCTACCACACGGAACCCCACTAATCTACTGACGGAACGTAAGGGGTGGCTAACAGACCTCCATCCTATGCTAGCTTGCTACCGATGCCCTGGCTAGCTGTCTAAATCACCAAACCAACCTCTCCACTCACCGGACCCTTTTGATCACTCGACTAAGCATGCCTATCCTTAATGTCAATATGTCTTGTCCATTTCTGTTCTGGTTAGTGTTTATTGGCTTATTTCACTGTAGAGCCTCTAGTCCTGCTCACTATACCTTATCCAACCTATTAGTTCCACCACCCACACATGCAATGACATCTCCTGGTTTCAACGATGTTTCTAGAGACAATATCTCTCTCTTCATCACTCAATACCTAGGTTTACCTCCACTGTATTCACATCCTGCCATACATTTGTCTGTACATTATACCTTGATGCTATTTTATCGCCCCCAGAAACCTCCTTTTACTCTATGTTCCAGACGTTCTAGACGACCAATTCTCATAGCTTTTAGCCGTACCCTTATTCTACTCCTCCTATGTTCCTCTGGCGATGTAGAGGTGAATCCAGGCCCTGCAGTGCCTAGCTCCACTCCTATT
Organism: Oncorhynchus kisutch; assembly: GCF_002021735.2. Lineage (NCBI taxonomy): Eukaryota > Metazoa > Chordata > Actinopteri > Salmoniformes > Salmonidae > Oncorhynchus > Oncorhynchus kisutch. The sequence continues at coordinate 13,396 of NW_022262509.1, forward strand.
CCCCAGGCGCTCTCTTTTGACGACTTCTGTAACCGTAATAGCCTTGGTTTCATGCATGTTAACATTAGAAGCCTCCTCCCTAAGTTTGTTCTATTCACTGCTTTAGCACACTCTGCCAACCCGGATGTTCTAGCTGTGTCTGAATCCTGGCTTAGGAAGACCACCAAAAATTCTGAAGTTTTAATTCCAAACTACAACATTTTCAGACAAGATAGAACTGCCAAAGGGGGCGGTGTTGCAATCTACTGCAAAGATAGCCTGCAGAGTTCTGTCCTACTATCCAGGTCTGTACCCAAACAATTTGAACTTCTACTTTTAAAAATCCACCTCTCTAAAAACAAGTCTCTCACCGTTGCCGCCTGCTATAGACCACCCTCTGCCCCCAGCTGTGCTCTGGACACCATATGTGAACTGATTGCCCCCCATCTATCTTCAGAGTTCGTGCTGCTAGGCGACCTAAACTGGAACATGCTTAACACCCCAGCCATCCTACAATCTAAACTTGATGCCCTCAATCTCACACAAATAATCAATGAACCTACCAGGTACCTCCCCAAAACCTTAAACACGGGCACCCTCATAGATATCATCCTAACCAACTTCCCCTCTAAATACACCTCTGCTGTCTTCAACCAAGATCTCAGCGATCACTGCCTCATTGCCTGCATCCGTAATGGGTCAGCGGTCAAACGACCTCCACTCATCACTGTAAAACGCTCCCTGAAACACTTCTGCGAGCAGGCCTTTCTAATCGACCTGGCCGGGGTATCCTGGAAGGATATTGATCTCATCCCGTCAGTAGAGGATGCCTGGATATTTTTTAAAAATGCCTTCCTAACCATCTTAAATAAACATGCCCCATTCAAGAAATTTAGAACCAGGAACAGATATAGCCCTTGGTTCTCCCCAGACCTGACTGCCCTTAACCAACACAAAAACATCCTATGGCGTTCTGCATTAGCATCGAACAGCCCCCGTGATATGCAGCTGTTCAGGGAAGCTAGAAATCATTATACACAGGCAGTTAGAAAAGCCAAGGCTAGCTTTTTCAAGCAGAAATTTGCTTCCTGCAACACTAACTCAAAAAGTTCTGGGACACTGTAAAGTCCATGGAGAATAAGAACACCTCCTCCCAGCTGCCCACTGCACTGAAGATAGGAAACACTGTCACCACTGATAAATCCACCATAATTGAGAATTTCAATAAGCATTTTTCTACGGCTGGCCATGCTTTCCACCTGGCTACTCCTACCCCGGACAACAGCACTGCACCCCCAACAGCAACTCGCCCAAGCCTTCCCCATTTCTCCTTCTCCCAAATCCATTCAGCTGATGTTCTGAAAGAGCTGCAAAATCTGGACCCCTACAAATCAGCCGGGCTAGACAATCTGGACCCTTTCTTTCTAAAATTATCTGCCGAAATTGTTGCCACCCCTATTACTAGCCTGTTCAACCTCTCTTTCGTGTCGTCTGAGATTCCCAAAGATTGGAAAGCAGCTGCGGTCATCCCCCTCTTCAAAGGGGGGGACACTCTTGACCCAAACTGCTACAGACCTATATCTATCCTACCGTGCCTTTCTAAGGTCTTCGAAAGCCAAGTCAACAAACAGATTACCGACCATTTCGAATCTCACCATACCTTCTCTGCTATGCAATCTGGTTTCAGAGCTGGTCATGGGTGCACCTCAGCCACGCTCAAGGTCCTAAACGATATCTTAACCGCCATCGATAAGAAACATTACTGTGCAGCCGTATTCATTGATCTGGCCAAGGCTTTCGACTCTGTCAATCACCATATCCTCATCGGCAGACTCGACAGCCTTGGTTTCTCAAATGATTGCCTCGCCTGGTTCACCAACTACTTCTCTGATAGAGTTCAGTGTGTCAAGTCGGAGGGTCTGCTGTCCGGACCTCTGGCAGTCTCTATGGGGGTGCCACAGGGTTCAATTCTTGGACCGACTCTCTTCTCTGTATACATCAATGAGGTCGCTCTTGCTGCTGGTGAGTCCCTGATCCACCTCTACGCAGACGACACCATTCTGTATACTTCCGGCCCTTCTTTGGACACTGTGTTAACAACCCTCCAGGCAAGCTTCAATGCCATACAACTCTCCTTCCGTGGCCTCCAATTGCTCTTAAATACAAGTAAAACTAAATGCATGCTCTTCAACCGATCGCTACCTGCACCTACCCGCCTGTCCAACATCACTACTCTGGACGGCTCTGACTTAGAATACGTGGACAACTACAAATACTTAGGTGTCTGGTTAGACTGTAAACTCTCCTTCCAGACCCATATCAAACATCTCCAATCCAAAGTTAAATCTAGAATTGGCTTCCTATTTCGCAACAAAGCATCCTTCACTCATGCTGCCAACATACCCTTGTAAAACTGACCATCCTACCAATCCTCGACTTTGGCGATGTCATTTACAAAATAGCCTCCAATACCCTACTCAACAAATTGGATGCAGTCTATCACAGTGCAATCCGTTTTATCACCAAAGCCCCATATACTACCCACCATTGCGACCTGTACGCTCTCGTTGGCTGGCCCTCGCTTCATACTCGTCGCCAAACCCACTGGCTCCATGTCATCTACAAGACCCTGCTAGGTAAAGTCCCCCCTTATCTCAGCTCGCTGGTCACCATAGCATCTCCCACCTGTAGCACACGCTCCAGCAGGTATATCTCTCTAGTCACCCCCAAGACCAATTCTTTCTTTGGCCGCCTCTCCTTCCAGTTCTCTGCTGCCAATGACTGGAACGAACTACAAAAATCTCTGAAACTGGAAACACTTATCTCCCTCACTAGCTTTAAGCACCAACTGTCAGAGCAGCTCACAGATTACTGCACCTGTACATAGCCCACCTAAAATTAGCCCAAACAACTACCTCTTTCCCAACTGTATTTAATTTTTATTTATTATTTATTTTGCTCCTTTGCACCCCATTATTTTTTTATTTCTACTTTGCACATTCTTCCATTGCAAAACTACCATTCCAGTATTTTACTTGCTATATTGTATTTACTTTGCCATCATGGCCTTTTTTTGCCTTTACCTCCCTTCTCACCTCATTTGCTCACATTGTATATAGACTTGTTTATACTGCATTATTGACTGTATGTTTGTTTTTACTCCATGTGTAACTCTGTGTCGTTTTATCTGTCGAACTGCTTTGCTTTATCTTGGCCAGGTCGCAATTGTAAATGAGAACTTGTTCTCAACTTGCCTACCTGGTTAAATAAAGGTAAAATAAATAAATAAATAAAAATCTACTGTCTCTATTATAATATGACAGACCAGCTAGATCAACTGTCTGTATTATAATAAGACAGACCAGCTAGATTTACTCTCTCTATTATAATATGAAGGACCAGCTAGATCTACTGTCTCATGTTATGACAGAATAGCTATATCTACTGTCTCTATTATAATATGACAGACCAGCTAGATCTACTGTCTCTATTATAATATGACAGACCAGCTAGATCTACAGTCTCTATTATATTATGACAGACCAGCTAGATCTACTGTCTCCATTATAATATGATAGAACAGCTAGATATACTGTCTCTATTATATTATGACAGACCAGCTAGATCTACTGTCTCTATTATAATATGACAGACCAGCTAGATCAACTGTCTGTATTATAATATGACAGACCAGCCAAGGCTTTCGACTCTGTCAATCACCATATTCTTATCGGCAGACTCAGTAGCCTCGGTTTTTCGGATGACTGCCTTGCCTGGTTCACCAATTACTTTGCAGACAGAGTTCAGTGTGTCAAAGCGGAGGGCATGCTGTCCGGTCCTTCTGGCACAGTCTCTATGGGGGTGCCACAGGGTTCAATTCTCGGGCCGACTCTTTTCTCTGTGTATATCAATGATGTTGCTCTTGCTGCGGGCGATTCCCTGATCCACCTCTACGCAGACGACACCATTCTATATACTTTTGGCCCGTCTTTGGACACTGTGCTATCTAACCTCCAAACAAGCTTCAATGCCATACAACACTCCTTTCCGTGGCCTCCAACTGCTCTTAAACGCTAGTAAAACCAATGCATGCTTTTCAACCGGTCGCTGCCTGCACCTGCATGCCCGACTAGCATCACCACCCTGGATGGTTCCGACCTAGAATATGTGGACGTCTATAAGTACCTAGGTGTCTGGCTAGACTGCAAACTCTCCTTCCAGACTCATATCAAACATCTCCAATCGAAAATCAAATCAAGAGTCGGCTTTCTATTCCGCAACAAAGCCTCCTTCACTCAAGCCGCCAAGCTTACCCTAGTAAAACTGGACTATCCTACCGATCCTCGACTTCGGCGATGTCATCTACAAAATGGCTTCCAACACTCTACTCAGCAAACTGGATGCAGTCTATCACAGTGCCATCCGTTTTGTCACTAAAGCACCTTATACTACCCACCACTGCGACTTGTATGCTCTAGTCGGCTGGCCCTCGCTACATATTCGTCGCCAGACCCACTGGCTCCAGGTCATCTACAAGTCTATGCTAGGTAAAGCTCCGCCTTATCTCAGCTCACTGGTCACGATGGCAACACCCATCCGTAGCACGCGCTCCAGCAGGTGTATCTCACTGATCATCCCTAAAGCCAACACCTCATTTGGCCGCCTTTCGTTCCAGTACTCTGCTGCCTGTGACTGGAACGAATTGCAAAATCGCTGAAGTTGGAGACTTTCATCTCCCTCACCAACTTCAAACATCAGCTATCTGAGCAGCTAAACCGATCGCTGCAGCTGTACATAGTCTATTGGTAAATAGCCCACCCTTTTCACCTACCTCATCCCCGTACTGTTTTTATTTATTTATTATTTACTTTTCTGCTCTTCTGCACACCAATATCTCTACCTGTACATGACCATCTGATCTTTTATCACTCCAGTGTTAATCTGCAAATTGTAATTATTTGCCTACCCTCCTCATGCCTTTTGCACACATTGTATATAGACCCCCCTTCGTTTTCTACTGTGTTATTGACTTGTTAATTGTTTACTCCATGTGTAACTCTTTGTTGTATGCTCACACTGCTATGCTTTATCTTGGCCAGGTCGCAGTTGCAAATGAGAACTTGTTCTCAACTAGCTACCTGGGTACATAAAGGTGAACATAAAATAAAAAAAGATCTACTGTCTCTATTATATTATGACAGACAGCTAGATCTACTGTCTCTATTATAATATGACAGACCAGCTAGATCTACTGTCTCTATTATATTATGACAGACCAGCTAGATCTACTGTCTCTATTATATTATGACAGACCAGCTAGATCTACTGTCTCTATTATATTATGACAGACCAGCTAGATCTACTGTCTCTATTATATATGACAGACCAGCTAGATCTACTGTCTCTATTATATTATGACAGACCAGCTAGATCTACTGTCTCTATTATATTATGACAGACCAGCTAGATCTACTGTCTCTATTATAATTATGACAGACCAGCTAGATCTACTGTCTCTATTATATTATGACAGACCAGCTAGATCTACTGTCTCTATTATATTATGACAGACCAGCTAGATCTACTGTCTCTATTATAATATGACAGACCAGCTAGATCTACTGTCTCTATTATATTATGACAGACCAGCTAGATCTACTGTCTCTATTATATTATGACAGACCAGCTAGATCTACTGTCTCTATTATATTATGACAGACCAGCTAGATCTACTGTCTCTATTATATTATGACAGACCAGCTAGATCTACTGTCTCTATTATATTATGACAGACCAGCTAGATCTACTGTCTCTATTATATTATGACAGACCAGCTAGATCTACTGTCTCTATTATATTATGACAGACCAGCTAGATCTACTGTCTCTATTATATTATGACAGACCAGCTAGATCTACTGTCTCTATTATATTATGACAGACCAGCTAGATCTACTGTCTCTATTATATTATGACAGACCAGCTAGATCTACTGTCTCTATTATATTATGACAGACCAGCTAGATCTACTGTCTCTATTATAATATGACAGACCAGCTAGATCTACTGTCTCTATTATAATATGACAGACCAGCTAGATCTACTGTCTCTATTATATTATGACAGACCAGCTAGATCTACTGTCTCTATATTATGACAGACCAGCTAGATCTACTGTCTCTATTATATTATGACAGACCAGCTAGATCTACTGTCTCTATTATATTATGACAGACCAGCTAGATCTACTGTCTCTATTATAATATGACAGACCAGCTAGATCTACTGTCTCTATTATATTATGACAGACCAGCTAGATCTACTGTCTCTATTATATTATGACAGACCAGCTAGATCTACTGTCTCTATTATATTATGACAGACCAGCTAGATCTACTGTCTCTATTATATTATGACAGACCAGCTAGATCTACTGTCTCTATTATATATGACAGACCAGCTAGATCTACTGTCTCTATTATATTATGACAGACCAGCTAGATCTACTGTCTCTATTATATATGACAGACCAGCTAGATCTACTGTCTCTATTATATTATGACAGACCAGCTAGATCTACTGTCTCTATTATTATGACAGACCAGCTAGATCTACTGTCTCTATTATAATATGACAGACCAGCTAGATCTACTGTCTCTATTATATTATGACAGACCAGCTAGATCTACTGTCTCTATTATATTATGACAGACCAGCTAGATCTACTGTCTCTATTATATTATGACAGACCAGCTAGATCTACTGTCTCTATTATATTATGACAGACCAGCTAGATCTACTGTCTCTATTATATTATGACAGACCAGCTAGATCTACTGTCTCTATTATATTATGACAGACCAGCTAGATCTACTGTCTCTATTATATTATGACAGACCAGCTAGATCTACTGTCTCTATTATATATGACAGACCAGCTAGATCTACTGTCTCTATTATATTATGACAGACCAGCTAGATCTACTGTCTCTATTATATTATGACAGACCAGCTAGATCTACTGTCTCTATTATATTATGACAGACCAGCTAGATCTACTGTCTCTATTATAATATGACAGACCAGCTAGATCTACTGTCTCTATTATATATGACAGACCAGCTAGATCTACTGTCTCTATATTATGACAGACCAGCTAGATCTACTGTCTCTATTATATTATGACAGACCAGCTAGATCTACTGTCTCTATTATATTATGACAGACCAGCTAGATCTACTGTCTCTATTATATTATGACAGACCAGCTAGATCTACTGTCTCTATTATATATGACAGACCAGCTAGATCTACTGTCTCTATTATATTATGACAGACCAGCTAGATCTACTGTCTCTATTATAATATGACAGACCAGCTAGATCTACTGTCTCTATTATATTATGACAGACCAGCTAGATCTACTGTCTCTATTATAATATGACAGACCAGCTAGATCTACTGTCTCTATTATAATATGACAGACCAGCTAGATCTACTGTCTCTATTATATTATGACAGACCAGCTAGATCTACTGTCTCTATATTATGACAGACCAGCTAGATCTACTGTCTCTATTATAATATGACAGACCAGCTAGATCTACTGTCTCTATTATATTATGACAGACCAGCTAGATCTACTGTCTCTATTATATTATGACAGACCAGCTAGATCTACTGTCTCTATTATATTATGACAGACCAGCTAGATCTACTGTCTCTATTATATTATGACAGACCAGCTAGATCTACTGTCTCTATTATATTATGACAGACCAGCTAGATCTACTGTCTCTATTATATTATGACAGACCAGCTAGATCTACTGTCTCTATTATATTATGACAGACCAGCTAGATCTACTGTCTCTATTATATTATGACAGACCAGCTAGATCTACTGTCTCTATTATATTATGACAGACCAGCTAGATCTACTGTCTCTATTATATTATGACAGACCAGCTAGATCTACTGTCTCTATTATATTATGACAGACCAGCTAGATCTACTGTCTCTATTATATTATGACAGACCAGCTAGATCTACTGTCTCTATTATATTATGACAGACCAGCTAGATCTACTGTCTCTATTATATTATGACAGACCAGCTAGATCTACTGTCTCTATTATATTATGACAGACCAGCTAGATCTACTGTCTCTATTATATTATGACAGACCAGCTAGATCTACTGTCTCTATTATATTATGACAGACCAGCTAGATCTACTGTCTCTATTATATTATGACAGACCAGCTAGATCTACTGTCTCTATTATATTATGACAGACCAGCTAGATCTACTGTCTCTATTATATTATGACAGACCAGCTAGATCTACTGTCTCTATTATAATATGACAGACCAGCTAGATCTACTGTCTCTATTATATTATGACAGACCAGCTAGATCTACTGTCTCTATTATATTATGACAGACCAGCTAGATCTACTGTCTCTATTATATTATGACAGACCAGCTAGATCTACTGTCTCTATTATATTATGACAGACCAGCTAGATCTACTGTCTCTATTATATTATGACAGACCAGCTAGATCTACTGTCTCTATTATATTATGACAGACCAGCTAGATCTACTGTCTCTATTATATTATGACAGACCAGCTAGATCTACTGTCTCTATTATAATATGACAGACCAGCTAGATCTACTGTCTCTATTATATTATGACAGACCAGCTAGATCTACTGTCTCTATTATATTATGACAGACCAGCTAGATCTACTGTCTCTATTATATTATGACAGACCAGCTAGATCTACTGTCTCTATTATATTATGACAGACCAGCTAGATCTACTGTCTCTATTATAATATGACAGACCAGCTAGATCTACTGTCTCTATATTATGACAGACCAGCTAGATCTACTGTCTCTATTATAATATGACAGACCAGCTAGATCTACTGTCTCTATTATATTATGACAGACCAGCTAGATCTACTGTCTCTATTATATTATGACAGACCAGCTAGATCTACTGTCTCTATATTATGACAGACCAGCTAGATCTACTGTCTCTATTATATTATGACAGACCAGCTAGATCTACTGTCTCTATTATATTATGACAGACCAGCTAGATCTACTGTCTCTATTATATTATGACAGACCAGCTAGATCTACTGTCTCTATTATATTATGACAGACCAGCTAGATCTACTGTCTCTATTATATATGACAGACCAGCTAGATCTACTGTCTCTATTATATTATGACAGACCAGCTAGATCTACTGTCTCTATTATATTATGACAGACCAGCTAGATCTACTGTCTCTATTATATTATGACAGACCAGCTAGATCTACTGTCTCTATTATAATATGACAGACCAGCTAGATCTACTGTCTCTATTATATGACAGACCAGCTAGATCTACTGTCTCTATTATATATGACAGACCAGCTAGATCTACTGTCTCTATTATATTATGACAGACCAGCTAGATCTACTGTCTCTATTATATTATGACAGACCAGCTAGATCTACTGTCTCTATTATATATGACAGACCAGCTAGATCTACTGTCTCTATTATATTATGACAGACCAGCTAGATCTACTGTCTCTATTATATTATGACAGACCAGCTAGATCTACTGTCTCTATTATATTATGACAGACCAGCTAGATCTACTGTCTCTATTATATTATGACAGACCAGCTAGATCTACTGTCTCTATTATAATATGACAGACCAGCTAGATCTACTGTCTCTATTATATTATGACAGACCAGCTAGATCTACTGTCTCTATTATATTATGACAGACCAGCTAGATCTACTGTCTCTATTATATTATGACAGACCAGCTAGATCTACTGTCTCTATTATAATATGACAGACCAGCTAGATCTACTGTCTCTATTATAATATGACAGACCAGCTAGATCTACTGTCTCTATTATGACAGACCAGCTAGATCTACTGTCTCTATTATATTATGACAGACCAGCTAGATCTACTGTCTCTATTATATTATGACAGACCAGCTAGATCTACTGTCTCTATTATATTATGACAGACCAGCTAGATCTACTGTCTCTATTATATATGACAGACCAGCTAGATCTACTGTCTCTATTATATTATGACAGACCAGCTAGATCTACTGTCTCTATTATATTATGACAGACCAGCTAGATCTACTGTCTCTATTATATTATGACAGACCAGCTAGATCTACTGTCTCTATTATATTATGACAGACCAGCTAGATCTACTGTCTCTATTATATTATGACAGACCAGCTAGATCTACTGTCTCTATTATAATGACAGACCAGCTAGATCTACTGTCTCTATATTATGACAGACCAGCTAGATCTACTGTCTCTATTATATTATGACAGACCAGCTAGATCTACTGTCTCTATTATATTATGACAGACCAGCTAGATCTACTGTCTCTATTATATTATGACAGACCAGCTAGATCTACTGTCTCTATTATATTATGACAGACCAGCTAGATCTACTGTCTCTATTATATTATGACAGACCAGCTAGATCTACTGTCTCTATTATAATATGACAGACCAGCTAGATCTACTGTCTCTATTATATTATGACAGACCAGCTAGATCTACTGTCTCTATTATATTATGACAGACCAGCTAGATCTACTGTCTCTATTATAACTTGACAGACCAGCTAGATCTACTGTCTCTATTATATTATGACAGACCAGCTAGATCTACTGTCTCTATTATATTATGACAGACCAGCTAGATCTACTGTCTCTATTATATTATGACAGACCAGCTAGATCTACTGTCTCTATTATATTATGACAGACCAGCTAGATCTACTGTCTCTATTATATTATGACAGACCAGCTAGATCTACTGTCTCTATTATATTATGACAGACCAGCTAGATCTACTGTCTCTATTATATTATGACAGACCAGCTAGATCTACTGTCTCTATTATATATGACAGACCAGCTAGATCTACTGTCTCTATTATATTATGACAGACCAGCTAGATCTACTGTCTCTATTATATATGACAGACCAGCTAGATCTACTGTCTCTATTATATTATGACAGACCAGCTAGATCTACTGTCTCTATTATATTATGACAGACCAGCTAGATCTACTGTCTCTATTATATATGACAGACCAGCTAGATCTACTGTCTCTATTATATTATGACAGACCAGCTAGATCTACTGTCTCTATTATATTATGACAGACCAGCTAGATCTACTGTCTCTATTATAATATGACAGACCAGCTAGATCTACTGTCTCTATTATAATATGACAGACCAGCTAGATCTACTGTCTCTATTATATTATGACAGACCAGCTAGATCTACTGTCTCTATTATATTATGACAGACCAGCTAGATCTACTGTCTCTATTATATTATGACAGACCAGCTAGATCTACTGTCTCTATTATATTATGACAGACCAGCTAGATCTACTGTCTCTATTATATTATGACAGACCAGCTAGATCTACTGTCTCTATTATATTATGACAGACCAGCTAGATCTACTGTCTCTATTATATTATGACAGACCAGCTAGATCTACTGTCTCTATTATATATGACAGACCAGCTAGATCTACTGTCTCTATTATATTATGACAGACCAGCTAGATCTACTGTCTCTATATATTGACAGACCAGCTAGATCTACTGTCTCTATTATATATGACAGACCAGCTAGATCTACTGTCTCTATTATAATATGACAGACCAGCTAGATCTACTGTCTCTATTATATTATGACAGACCAGCTAGATCTACTGTCTCTATTATATTATGACAGACCAGCTAGATCTACTGTCTCTATTATATTATGACAGACCAGCTAGATCTACTGTCTCTATTATATTATGACAGACCAGCTAGATCTACTGTCTCTATTATAATATGACAGACCAGCTAGATCTACTGTCTCTATTATATATGACAGACCAGCTAGATCTACTGTCTCTATTATATTATGACAGACCAGCTAGATCTACTGTCTCTATTATATTATGACAGACCAGCTAGATCTACTGTCTCTATTATAATATGACAGACCAGCTAGATCTACTGTCTCTATTATATTATGACAGACCAGCTAGATCTACTGTCTCTATTATATTATGACAGACCAGCTAGATCTACTGTCTCTATTATATTATGACAGACCAGCTAGATCTACTGTCTCTATTATATTATGACAGACCAGCTAGATCTACTGTCTCTATTATATATGACAGACCAGCTAGATCTACTGTCTCTATTATATTATGACAGACCAGCTAGATCTACTGTCTCTATTATATTATGACAGACCAGCTAGATCTACTGTCTCTATTATATTATGACAGACCAGCTAGATCTACTGTCTCTATTATATTATGACAGACCAGCTAGATCTACTGTCTCTATTATATTATGACAGACCAGCTAGATCTACTGTCTCTATTATATTATGACAGACCAGCTAGATCTACTGTCTCTATTATATTATGACAGACCAGCTAGATCTACTGTCTCTATTATATTATGACAGACCAGCTAGATCTACTGTCTCTATTATAATTATGACAGACCAGCTAGATCTACTGTCTCTATATTATGACAGACCAGCTAGATCTACTGTCTCTATTATAATATGACAGACCAGCTAGATCTACTGTCTCTATTATATATGACAGACCAGCTAGATCTACTGTCTCTATTATATATGACAGACCAGCTAGATCTACTGTCTCTATTATATTATGACAGACCAGCTAGATCTACTGTCTCTATTATATTATGACAGACCAGCTAGATCTACTGTCTCTATTATAATATGACAGACCAGCTAGATCTACTGTCTCTATTATATTATGACAGACCAGCTAGATCTACTGTCTCTATTATATTATGACAGACCAGCTAGATCTACTGTCTCTATTATATTATGACAGACCAGCTAGATCTACTGTCTCTATTAATATGACAGACCAGCTAGATCTACTGTCTCTATTATATTATGACAGACCAGCTAGATCTACTGTCTCTATTATATATGACAGACCAGCTAGATCTACTGTCTCTATTATATTATGACAGACCAGCTAGATCTACTGTCTCTATTATATTATGACAGACCAGCTAGATCTACTGTCTCTATTATATTATGACAGACCAGCTAGATCTACTGTCTCTATTATAATATGACAGACCAGCTAGATCTACTGTCTCTATATTATGACAGACCACCATAGATCTACTGTCTCTATTATATATGACAGACCAGCTAGATCTACTGTCTCTATTATATTATGACAGACCAGCTAGATCTACTGTCTCTATTATATTATGACAGACCAGCTAGATCTACTGTCTCTATTATATTATGACAGACCAGCTAGATCTACTGTCTCTATTATATTATGACAGACCAGCTAGATCTACTGTCTCTATTATATAATGACAGACCAGCTAGATCTACTGTCTCTATTATATTATGACAGACCAGCTAGATCTACTGTCTCTATTATATATGACAGACCAGCTAGATCTACTGTCTCTATATTATGACAGACCAGCTAGATCTACTGTCTCTATTATATTATGACAGACCAGCTAGATCTACTGTCTCTATTATATTATGACAGACCAGCTAGATCTACTGTCTCTATTATAATATGACAGACCAGCTAGATCTACTGTCTCTATTATATTATGACAGACCAGCTAGATCTACTGTCTCTATTATATTATGACAGACCAGCTAGATCTACTGTCTCTATTATATTATGACAGACCAGCTAGATCTACTGTCTCTATTATATATGACAGACCAGCTAGATCTACTGTCTCTATTATATTATGACAGACCAGCTAGATCTACTGTCTCTATTATATTATGACAGACCAGCTAGATCTACTGTCTCTATATTATGACAGACCAGCTAGATCTACTGTCTCTATTTAATATGACAGACCAGCTAGATCTACTGTCTCTATTATATTATGACAGACCAGCTAGATCTACTGTCTCTATTATATTATGACAGACCAGCTAGATCTACTGTCTCTTTTATATTATGACAGACCAGCTAGATCTACTGTCTCTATTATATTATGACAGACCAGCTAGATCTACTGTCTCTATTATATTATGACAGACCAGCTAGATCTACTGTCTCTATTATAATATGACAGACCAGCTAGATCTACTGTCTCTATTATATTATGACAGACCAGCTAGATCTACTGTCTCTATTATAATATGACAGACCAGCTAGATCTACTGTCTCTATTATATTATGACAGACCAGCTAGATCTACTGTCTCTATTATATTATGACAGACCAGCTAGATCTACTGTCTCTATTATATTATGACAGACCAGCTAGATCTACTGTCTCTATTATATATGACAGACCAGCTGGATCTACTGTCTCTATTATTTGATGACAGACCAGCTAGATCTACTGTCTCTATATATTATGACAGACCAGCTAGATCTACTGTCTCTATTATAATTGACAGACCAGCTAGATCTACTGTCTCTATTATATTATGACAGACCAGCTAGATCTACTGTCTCTATTATATTATGACAGACCAGCTAGATCTACTGTCTCTATTATATTATGACAGACCAGCTAGATCTACTGTCTCT
>NW_022262510.1:0-58002 GCF_002021735.2 Oncorhynchus kisutch
TAGAGACAGTAGATCTAGCTGGTCTGTCATATATAATAGAGACAGTAGATCTAGCTGGTCTGTCATAATATAATAGAGACAGTAGATCTAGCTGGTCTGTCATAATTATAATAGAGACAGTAGATCTAGCTGGTCTGTCATATTATAATAGAGACAGTAGATCTAGCTGGTCTGTCATATTATAATAGAGACAGTAGATCTAGCTGGTCTGTCATAATATAATAGAGACAGTAGATCTAGCTGGTCTGTCATAATATAATAGAGACAGTAGATCTAGCTGGTCTGTCATATTATAATAGAGACAGTAGATCTAGCTGGTCTGTCATATTATAATAGAGACAGTAGATCTAGCTGGTCTGTCATAATATAATAGAGACAGTAGATCTAGCTGGTCTGTCAAATTATAATAGAGACAGTAGATCTAGCTGGTCTGTCATAATATAATAGAGACAGTAGATCTAGCTGGTCTGTCATATTATAATAGAGACAGTAGATCTAGCTGGTCTGTCATAATATAATAGAGACAGTAGATCTAGCTGGTCTGTCATAATATAATAGAGACAGTAGATCTAGCTGGTCTGTCATAATATAATAGAGACAGTAGATCTAGCTGTCTGTCATAATATAATAGAGACAGTAGATCTAGCTGGTCTGTCATAATATAAGAGACAGTAGATCTAGCTGGTCTGTCATAATATAATAGAGACAGTAGATCTAGCTGGTCTGTCATAATTATAATAGAGACAGTAGATCTAGCTGGTCTGTCATAATATAATAGAGACAGTAGATCTAGCTGGTCTGTCATAATATAATAGAGACAGTAGATCTAGCTGGTCTGTCATAATATAATAGAGACAGTAGATCTAGCTGGTCTGTCATAATTATAATAGAGACAGTAGATCCAGCTGGTCTGTCATAATATAATAGAGACAGTAGATCTAGCTGGTCTGTCATAATATAATAGAGACAGTAGATCTAGCTGGTCTGTCATAATATAATAGAGACAGTAGATCTAGCTGGTCTGTCATAATATAATAGAGACAGTAGATCTAGCTGGTCTGTCATAATATAATAGAGACAGTAGATCTAGCTGGTCTGTCATAATATAATAGAGACAGTAGATCTAGCTGGTCTGTCATAATATAATAGAGACAGTAGATCTAGCTGGTCTGTCATAATATAATAGAGACAGTAGATCTAGCTGGTCTGTCATAATATAATAGACAGTATCTAGCTGGTCTGTCATAATATAATAGAGACAGTAGATCTAGCTGGTCTGTCATATTATAAAGAGACAGTAGATCTAGCTGGTCTGTCATAATATAATAGAGACAGTAGATCTAGCTGGTCTGTCATATTATAATAGAGACAGTAGATCTAGCTGGTCTGTCATAATATAATAGAGACAGTAGATCTAGCTGGTCTGTCATAATATAATAGAGACAGTAGATCTAGCTGGTCTGTCATAATATAATAGAGACAGTAGATCTAGCTGGTCTGTCATAATATAATAGAGACAGTAGATCTAGCTGGTCTGTCATAATATAATAGAGACAGTAGATCTAGCTGGTCTGTCATAATATAATAGAGACAGTAGATCTAGCTGGTCTGTCATAATATAATAGAGACAGTAGATCTAGCTGGTCTGTCATAATATAATAGAGACAGTAGATCTAGCTGGTCTGTCATAATATAATAGAGACAGTAGATCTAACCGGTCTGTCATAATTATAATAGAGACAGTAGATCCAGCTGGTCTGTCATAATATAATAGAGACAGTAGATCTAGCTGGTCTGTCATAATATAATAGAGACAGTAGATCTAGCTGGTCTGTCATAATATAATAGAGACAGTAGATCTAGCTGGTCTGTCATAATATAATAGAGACAGTAGATCTAGCTGGTCTGTCATAATATAATAGAGACAGTAGATCTAGCTGGTCTGTCATAATATAATAGAGACAGTAGATCTAGCTGGTCTGTCATAATATAATAGAGACAGTAGATCTAGCTGGTCTGTCATAATATAATAGAGACAGTAGATCTAGCTGGTCTGTCATAATATAATAGAGACAGTAGATCTAGCTGGTCTGTCATATTAATAGAGACAGTAGATCTAGCTGGTCTGTCATAATATAATAGAGACAGTAGATCTAGCTGGTCTGTCATAATATAATAGAGACAGTAGATCTAGCTGGTCTGTCATAATATAATAGAGACAGTAGATCTAGCTGGTCTGTCATAATATAATAGAGACAGTAGATCTAGCTGGTCTGTCATAATATAATAGAGACAGTAGATCTAGCTGGTCTGTCATAATATAATAGAGACAGTAGATCTAGCTGGTCTGTCATAATATAATAGAGACAGTAGATCTAGCTGGTCTGTCATAATATAATAGAGACAGTAGATCTAGCTGGTCTGTCATAATATAATAGAGACAGTAGATCTAGCTGGTCTGTCATAATATAATAGAGACAGTAGATCTAGCTGGTCTGTCATAATATAATAGAGACAGAGATCTAGCTGGTCTGTCATAATATAATAGAGACAGTAGATCTAGCTGGTCTGTCATAATATAATAGAGACAGTAGATCTAGCTGGTCTGTCATAATATAATAGAGACAGTAGATCTAGCTGGTCTGTCATAATATAATAGAGACAGTAGATCTAGCTGGTCTGTCATAATATAATAGAGACAGTAGATCTAGCTGGTCTGTCATAATATAATAGAGACAGTAGATCTAGCTGGTCTGTCATAATATAATAGAGACAGTAGATCTAGCTGGTCTGTCATAATATAATAGAGACAGTAGATCTAGCTGGTCTGTCATAATATAATAGAGACAGTAGATCTAGCTGGTCTGTCATAATATAATAGAGACAGTAGATCTAGCTGGTCTGTCATAATATAATAGAGACAGTAGATCTAGCTGGTCTGTCATAATATAATAGAGACAGTAGATCTAGCTGGTCTGTCATAATATAATAGAGACAGTAGATCTAGCTGGTCTGTCATAATATAATAGAGACAGTAGATCTAGCTGGTCTGTCATAATATAATAGAGACAGTAGATCTAGCTGGTCTGTCATAATATAATAGAGACAGTAGATCTAGCTGGTCTGTCATAATATAATAGAGACAGTAGATCTAGCTGGTCTGTCATAATATAATAGAGACAGTAGATCTAGCTGGTCTGTCATAATATAATAGAGACAGTAGATCTAGCTGGTCTGTCATATATAATAGAGACAGTAGATCTAGCTGGTCTGTCATAATATAATAGAGACAGTAGATCTAGCTGGTCTGTCATAATATAATAGAGACAGTAGATCTAGCTGGTCTGTCATAATATAATAGAGACAGTAGATCTAGCTGGTCTGTCATAATATAATAGAGACAGTAGATCTAGCTGGTCTGTCATAATATAATAGAGACAGTAGATCTAGCTGGTCTGTCATAATATAATAGAGACAGTAGATCTAGCTGGTCTGTCATAATATAATAGAGACAGTAGATCTAGCTGGTCTGTCATAATATAATAGAGACAGTAGATCTAGCTGGTCTGTCATAATATAATAGAGACAGTAGATCTAGCTGGTCTGTCATAATATAATAGAGACAGTAGATCTAGCTGGTCTGTCATAATATAATAGAGACAGTAGATCTAGCTGGTCTGTCATAATATAATAGAGACAGTAGATCTAGCTGGTCTGTCATAATATAATAGAGACAGTAGATCTAGCTGGTCTGTCATAATATAATAGAGACAGTAGATCTAGCTGGTCTGTCATAATATAATAGAGACAGTAGATCTAGCTGGTCTGTCATAATAATAGAGACAGTAGATCTAGCTGGTCTGTCATAATATAATAGAGACAGTAGATCTAGCTGGTCTGTCATAATATAATAGAGACAGTAGATCTAGCTGGTCTGTCATAATATAATAGAGACAGTAGATCTAGCTGGTCTGTCATAATATAATAGAGACAGTAGATCTAGCTGGTCTGTCATAATATAATAGAGACAGTAGATCTAGCTGGTCTGTCATAATATAATAGAGACAGTAGATCTAGCTGGTCTGTCATAATATAATAGAGACAGTAGATCTAGCTGGTCTGTCATAATATAATAGAGACAGTAGATCTAGCTGGTCTGTCATAATATAATAGAGACAGTAGATCTAGCTGGTCTGTCATAATATAATAGAGACAGTAGATCTAGCTGGTCTGTCATAATATAATAGAGACAGTAGATCTAGCTGGTCTGTCATAATATAATAGAGACAGTAGATCTAGCTGGTCTGTCATATATAATAGAGACAGTAGATCTAGCTGGTCTGTCATAATATAATAGAGACAGTAGATCTAGCTGGTCTGTCATAATATAATAGAGACAGTAGATCTAGCTGGTCTGTCATAATATAATAGAGACAGTAGATCTAGCTGGTCTGTCATAATATAATAGAGACAGTAGATCTAGCTGGTCTGTCATAATATATAGAGACAGTAGATCTAGCTGGTCTGTCATAATATAATAGAGACAGTAGATCTAGCTGGTCTGTCATAATATAATAGAGACAGTAGATCTAGCTGGTCTGTCATAATATAATAGAGACAGTAGATCTAGCTGGTCTGTCATAATATAATAGAGACAGTAGATCTAGCTGGTCTGTCATAATATAATAGAGACAGTAGATCTAGCTGGTCTGTCATAATATAATAGAGACAGTAGATCTAGCTGGTCTGTCATAATATAATAGAGACAGTAGATCTAGCTGGTCTGTCATAATATAATAGAGACAGTAGATCTAGCTGGTCTGTCATAATATAATAGAGACAGTAGATCTAGCTGGTCTGTCATAATATAATAGAGACAGTAGATCTAGCTGGTCTGTCATAATATAATAGAGACAGTAGATCTAGCTGGTCTGTCATATATAATAGAGACAGTAGATCTAGCTGGTCTGTCATAATATAATAGAGACAGTAGATCTAGCTGGTCTGTCATAATATAATAGAGACAGTAGATCTAGCTGGTCTGTCATAATATAATAGAGACAGTAGATCTAGCTGGTCTGTCATAATATAATAGAGACAGTAGATCTAGCTGGTCTGTCATAATATAATAGAGACAGTAGATCTAGCTGGTCTGTCATAATATAATAGAGACAGTAGATCTAGCTGGTCTGTCATAATATAATAGAGACAGTAGATCTAGCTGGTCTGTCATAATATAATAGAGACAGTAGATCTAGCTGGTCTGTCATAATATAATAGAGACAGTAGATCTAGCTGGTCTGTCATATATAATAGAGACAGTAGATCTAGCTGGTCTGTCATAATATAATAGAGACAGTAGATCTAGCTGGTCTGTCATAATATAATAGAGACAGTAGATCTAGCTGGTCTGTCATAATATAATAGAGACAGTAGATCTAGCTGGTCTGTCATAATATAATAGAGACAGTAGATCTAGCTGGTCTGTCATAATATAATAGAGACAGTAGATCTAGCTGGTCTGTCATAATATAATAGAGACAGTAGATCTAGCTGGTCTGTCATAATATAATAGAGACAGTAGATCTAGCTGGTCTGTCATAATATAATAGAGACAGTAGATCTAGCTGGTCTGTCATAATATAATAGAGACAGTAGATCTAGCTGGTCTGTCATAATATAATAGAGACAGTAGATCTAGCTGGTCTGTCATAATATAATAGAGACAGTAGATCTAGCTGGTCTGTCATAATATAATAGAGACAGTAGATCTAGCTGGTCTGTCATAATATAATAGAGACAGTAGATCTAGCTGGTCTGTCATAATATAATAGAGACAGTAGATCTAGCTGGTCTGTCATAATATAATAGAGACAGTAGATCTAGCTGGTCTGTCATAATATAATAGAGACAGTAGATCTAGCTGGTCTGTCATAATATAATAGAGACAGTAGATCTAGCTGGTCTGTCATAATATAATAGAGACAGTAGATCTAGCTGGTCTGTCATAATATAATAGAGACAGTAGATCTAGCTGGTCTGTCATATTATAATAGAGACAGTAGATCTAGCTGGTCTGTCATAATATAATAGAGACAGTAGATCTAGCTGGTCTGTCATAATATAATAGAGACAGTAGATCTAGCTGGTCTGTCATATATAATAGAGACAGTAGATCTAGCTGGTCTGTCATAATATAATAGAGACAGTAGATCTAGCTGGTCTGTCATAATATAATAGAGACAGTAGATCTAGCTGGTCTGTCATAATATAATAGAGACAGTAGATCTAGCTGGTCTGTCATAATATAATAGAGACAGTAGATCTAGCTGGTCTGTCATAATATAATAGAGACAGTAGATCTAGCTGGTCTGTCATAATATAATAGAGACAGTAGATCTAGCTGGTCTGTCATAATATAATAGAGACAGTAGATCTAGCTGGTCTGTCATAATATAATAGAGACAGTAGATCTAGCTGGTCTGTCATAATATAATAGAGACAGTAGATCTAGCTGGTCTGTCATAATATAATAGAGACAGTAGATCTAGCTGGTCTGTCATAATATAATAGAGACAGTAGATCTAGCTGGTCTGTCATAATATAATAGAGACAGTAGATCTAGCTGGTCTGTCATAATATAATAGAGACAGTAGATCTAGCTGGTCTGTCATAATATAATAGAGACAGTAGATCTAGCTGGTCTGTCATAATATAATAGAGACAGTAGATCTAGCTGGTCTGTCATAATATAATAGAGACAGTAGATCTAGCTGGTCTGTCATAATATAATAGAGACAGTAGATCTAGCTGGTCTGTCATAATATAATAGAGACAGTAGATCTAGCTGGTCTGTCATAATATAATAGAGACAGTAGATCTAGCTGGTCTGTCATAATATAATAGAGACAGTAGATCTAGCTGGTCTGTCATAATATAATAGAGACAGTAGATCTAGCTGGTCTGTCATAATATAATAGAGACAGTAGATCTAGCTGGTCTGTCATAATATAATAGAGACAGTAGATCTAGCTGGTCTGTCATAATATAATAGAGACAGTAGATCTAGCTGGTCTGTCATAATATAATAGAGACAGTAGATCTAGCTGGTCTGTCATATATAATAGAGACAGTAGATCTAGCTGGTCTGTCATAATATAATAGAGACAGTAGATCTAGCTGGTCTGTCATAATATAATAGAGACAGTAGATCTAGCTGGTCTGTCATAATATAATAGAGACAGTAGATCTAGCTGGTCTGTCATAATATAATAGAGACAGTAGATCTAGCTGGTCTGTCATAATATAATAGAGACAGTAGATCTAGCTGGTCTGTCATAATATAATAGAGACAGTAGATCTAGCTGGTCTGTCATAATATAATAGAGACAGTAGATCTAGCTGGTCTGTCATAATATAATAGAGACAGTAGATCTAGCTGGTCTGTCATAATATAATAGAGACAGTAGATCTAGCTGGTCTGTCATAATATAATAGAGACAGTAGATCTAGCTGGTCTGTCATAATATAATAGAGACAGTAGATCTAGCTGGTCTGTCATAATATAATAGAGACAGTAGATCTAGCTGGTCTGTCATAATATAATAGAGACAGTAGATCTAGCTGGTCTGTCATAATATAATAGAGACAGTAGATCTAGCTGGTCTGTCATAATATAATAGAGACAGTAGATCTAGCTGGTCTGTCATAATATAATAGAGACAGTAGATCTAGCTGGTCTGTCATAATATAATAGAGACAGTAGATCTAGCTGGTCTGTCATATAATAATAGAGACAGTAGATCTAGCTGGTCTGTCATAATATAATAGAGACAGTAGATCTAGCTGGTCTGTCATAATATAATAGAGACAGTAGATCTAGCTGGTCTGTCATAATATAATAGAGACAGTAGATCTAGCTGGTCTGTCATAATATAATAGAGACAGTAGATCTAGCTGGTCTGTCATAATATAATAGAGACAGTAGATCTAGCTGGTCTGTCATAATATAATAGAGACAGTAGATCTAGCTGGTCTGTCATAATATAATAGAGACAGTAGATCTAGCTGGTCTGTCATAATATAATAGAGACAGTAGATCTAGCTGGTCTGTCATAATATAATAGAGACAGTAGATCTAGCTGGTCTGTCATAATATAATAGAGACAGTAGATCTAGCTGGTCTGTCATAATATAATAGAGACAGTAGATCTAGCTGGTCTGTCATAATATAATAGAGACAGTAGATCTAGCTGGTCTGTCATAATATAATAGAGACAGTAGATCTAGCTGGTCTGTCATAATATAATAGAGACAGTAGATCTAGCTGGTCTGTCATAATATAATAGAGACAGTAGATCTAGCTGGTCTGTCATAATATAATAGAGACAGTAGATCTAGCTGGTCTGTCATAATATAATAGAGACAGTAGATCTAGCTGGTCTGTCATAATATAATAGAGACAGTAGATCTAGCTGGTCTGTCATAATATAATAGAGACAGTAGATCTAGCTGGTCTGTCATAATATAATAGAGACAGTAGATCTAGCTGGTCTGTCATAATATAATAGAGACAGTAGATCTAGCTGGTCTGTCATAATATAATAGAGACAGTAGATCTAGCTGGTCTGTCATAATATAATAGAGACAGTAGATCTAGCTGGTCTGTCATAATATAATAGAGACAGTAGATCTAGCTGGTCTGTCATAATATAATAGAGACAGTAGATCTAGCTGGTCTGTCATAATATAATAGAGACAGTAGATCTAGCTGGTCTGTCATAATATAATAGAGACAGTAGATCTAGCTGGTCTGTCATAATATAATAGAGACAGTAGATCTAGCTGGTCTGTCATAATATAATAGAGACAGTAGATCTAGCTGGTCTGTCATAATATAATAGAGACAGTAGATCTAGCTGGTCTGTCATAATATAATAGAGACAGTAGATCTAGCTGGTCTGTCATAATATAATAGAGACAGTAGATCTAGCTGGTCTGTCATAATATAATAGAGACAGTAGATCTAGCTGGTCTGTCATAATATAATAGAGACAGTAGATCTAGCTGGTCTGTCATAATATAATAGAGACAGTAGATCTAGCTGGTCTGTCATATATAATAGAGACAGTAGATCTAGCTGGTCTGTCATAATATAATAGAGACAGTAGATCTAGCTGGTCTGTCATAATATAATAGAGACAGTAGATCTAGCTGGTCTGTCATAATATAATAGAGACAGTAGATCTAGCTGGTCTGTCATAATATAATAGAGACAGTAGATCTAGCTGGTCTGTCATATATAATAGAGACAGTAGATCTAGCTGGTCTGTCATAATATAATAGAGACAGTAGATCTAGCTGGTCTGTCATAATATAATAGAGACAGTAGATCTAGCTGGTCTGTCATAATATAATAGAGACAGTAGATCTAGCTGGTCTGTCATAATATAATAGAGACAGTAGATCTAGCTGGTCTGTCATAATATAATAGAGACAGTAGATCTAGCTGGTCTGTCATATTATAATAGAGACAGTAGATCTAGCTGGTCTGTCATAATATAATAGAGACAGTAGATCTAGCTGGTCTGTCATAATATAATAGAGACAGTAGATCTAGCTGGTCTGTCATAATATAATAGAGACAGTAGATCTAGCTGGTCTGTCATAATATAATAGAGACAGTAGATCTAGCTGGTCTGTCATAATATAATAGAGACAGTAGATCTAGCTGGTCTGTCATAATATAATAGAGACAGTAGATCTAGCTGGTCTGTCATAATATAATAGAGACAGTAGATCTAGCTGGTCTGTCATAATATAATAGAGACAGTAGATCTAGCTGGTCTGTCATAATATAATAGAGACAGTAGATCTAGCTGGTCTGTCATAATATAATAGAGACAGTAGATCTAGCTGGTCTGTCATAATATAATAGAGACAGTAGATCTAGCTGGTCTGTCATAATATAATAGAGACAGTAGATCTAGCTGGTCTGTCATAATATAATAGAGACAGTAGATCTAGCTGGTCTGTCATAATATAATAGAGACAGTAGATCTAGCTGGTCTGTCATAATATAATAGAGACAGTAGATCTAGCTGGTCTGTCATAATATAATAGAGACAGTAGATCTAGCTGGTCTGTCATAATATAATAGAGACAGTAGATCTAGCTGGTCTGTCATAATATAATAGAGACAGTAGATCTAGCTGGTCTGTCATAATATAATAGAGACAGTAGATCTAGCTGGTCTGTCATAATATAATAGAGACAGTAGATCTAGCTGGTCTGTCATAATATAATAGAGACAGTAGATCTAGCTGGTCTGTCATAATATAATAGAGACAGTAGATCTAGCTGGTCTGTCATAATATAATAGAGACAGTAGATCTAGCTGGTCTGTCATAATATAATAGAGACAGTAGATCTAGCTGGTCTGTCATAATATAATAGAGACAGTAGATCTAGCTGGTCTGTCATAATATAATAGAGACAGTAGATCTAGCTGGTCTGTCATAATATAATAGAGACAGTAGATCTAGCTGGTCTGTCATAATATAATAGAGACAGTAGATCTAGCTGGTCTGTCATAATATAATAGAGACAGTAGATCTAGCTGGTCTGTCATAATATAATAGAGACAGTAGATCTAGCTGGTCTGTCATAATATAATAGAGACAGTAGATCTAGCTGGTCTGTCATAATATAATAGAGACAGTAGATCTAGCTGGTCTGTCATAATAATAGAGACAGTAGATCTAGCTGGTCTGTCATAATATAATAGAGACAGTAGATCTAGCTGGTCTGTCATAATATAATAGAGACAGTAGATCTAGCTGGTCTGTCATAATATAATAGAGACAGTAGATCTAGCTGGTCTGTCATAATATAATAGAGACAGTAGATCTAGCTGGTCTGTCATAATATAATAGAGACAGTAGATCTAGCTGGTCTGTCATAATATAATAGAGACAGTAGATCTAGCTGGTCTGTCATAATATAATAGAGACAGTAGATCTAGCTGGTCTGTCATAATATAATAGAGACAGTAGATCTAGCTGGTCTGTCATAATATAATAGAGACAGTAGATCTAGCTGGTCTGTCATAATATAATAGAGACAGTAGATCTAGCTGGTCTGTCATAATATAATAGAGACAGTAGATCTAGCTGGTCTGTCATAATATAATAGAGACAGTAGATCTAGCTGGTCTGTCATAATATAATAGAGACAGTAGATCTAGCTGGTCTGTCATAATATAATAGAGACAGTAGATCTAGCTGGTCTGTCATATATAATAGAGACAGTAGATCTAGCTGGTCTGTCATAATTAATAGAGACAGTAGATCTAGCTGGTCTGTCATAATATAATAGAGACAGTAGATCTAGCTGGTCTGTCATAATATAATAGAGACAGTAGATCTAGCTGGTCTGTCATAATATAATAGAGACAGTAGATCTAGCTGGTCTGTCATAATATAATAGAGACAGTAGATCTAGCTGGTCTGTCATAATATAATAGAGACAGTAGATCTAGCTGGTCTGTCATAATATAATAGAGACAGTAGATCTAGCTGGTCTGTCATAATATAATAGAGACAGTAGATCTAGCTGGTCTGTCATATATAATAGAGACAGTAGATCTAGCTGGTCTGTCATAATATAATAGAGACAGTAGATCTAGCTGGTCTGTCATAATATAATAGAGACAGTAGATCTAGCTGGTCTGTCATAATATAATAGAGACAGTAGATCTAGCTGGTCTGTCATAATATAATAGAGACAGTAGATCTAGCTGGTCTGTCATAATATAATAGAGACAGTAGATCTAGCTGGTCTGTCATAATATAATAGAGACAGTAGATCTAGCTGGTCTGTCATAATATAATAGAGACAGTAGATCTAGCTGGTCTGTCATAATATAATAGAGACAGTAGATCTAGCTGGTCTGTCATAATATAATAGAGACAGTAGATCTAGCTGGTCTGTCATAATATAATAGAGACAGTAGATCTAGCTGGTCTGTCATAATATAATAGAGACAGTAGATCTAGCTGGTCTGTCATAATATAATAGAGACAGTAGATCTAGCTGGTCTGTCATAATATAATAGAGACAGTAGATCTAGCTGGTCTGTCATAATATAATAGAGACAGTAGATCTAGCTGGTCTGTCATAATATATAGAGACAGTAGATCTAGCTGGTCTGTCATAATATAATAGAGACAGTAGATCTAGCTGGTCTGTCATATTATAATAGAGACAGTAGATCTAGCTGGTCTGTCATAATATAATAGAGACAGTAGATCTAGCTGGTCTGTCATAATATAATAGAGACAGTAGATCTAGCTGGTCTGTCATAATATAATAGAGACAGTAGATCTAGCTGGTCTGTCATAATATAATAGAGACAGTAGATCTAGCTGGTCTGTCATAATATAATAGAGACAGTAGATCTAGCTGGTCTGTCATAATATAATAGAGACAGTAGATCTAGCTGGTCTGTCATAATATAATAGAGACAGTAGATCTAGCTGGTCTGTCATAATATAATAGAGACAGTAGATCTAGCTGGTCTGTCATAATATAATAGAGACAGTAGATCTAGCTGGTCTGTCATATTATAATAGAGACAGTAGATCTAGCTGGTCTGTCATAATATAATAGAGACAGTAGATCTAGCTGGTCTGTCATAATATAATAGAGACAGTAGATCTAGCTGGTCTGTCATAAATATAATAGAGACATAGATTTTTTATTTTTTTATTTTTTTTTTTTCACCTTTATTTAACCAGGTAGGCTAGTTGAGAACAAGTTCTCATTTGCAACTGCGACCTGGCCAAGATAAAGCATAGCAGTGTGAGCATACAACAAAGAGTTACACATGGAGTAAACAATTAACAAGTCAATAACACAGTAGAAAACAAAGGGGGGGTCTATATACAATGTGTGCAAAAGGCATGAGGAGGTAGGCAAATAATTACAATTTTGCAGATTAACACTGGAGTGATAAAAGATCAGATGGTCATGTACAGGTAGAGATATTGGTGTGCAGAAGAGCAGAAAAGTAAATAAATAAAACAGTATGGGGATGAGGTAGGTGAAAAGGGTGGGCTATTTACCAATAGACTATGTACAGCTGCAGCGATCGGTTAGCTGCTCAGATAGCTGATGTTTGAAGTTGGTGAGGGAGATAAAAGTCTCCAACTTCAGCGATTTTTGCAATTCGTTCCAGTCACAGGCAGCAGAGTACTGGAACGAAAGGCGGCCAAATGAGGTGTTGGCTTTAGGGATGATCAGTGAGATACACCTGCTGGAGCGCGTGCTACGGATGGGTGTTGCCATCGTGACCAGTGAGCTGAGATAAGGCGGAGCTTTACCTAGCATAGACTTGTAGATGACCTGGAGCCAGTGGGTCTGGCGACGAATATGTAGCGAGGGCCAGCCGACTAGAGCATACAAGTCGCAGTGGTGGGTGGTATAAGGTGCTTTAGTGACAAAACGGATGGCACTGTGATAGACTGCATCCAGTTTGCTGAGTAGAGTGTTGGAAGCCATTTTGTAGATGACATCGCCGAAGTCGAGGATCGGTAGGATAGTCAGTTTTACTAGGGTAAGCTTGGCGGCTTGAGTGAAGGAGGCTTTGTTGCGGAATAGAAAGCCGACTCTTGATTTGATTTTCGATTGGAGATGTTTGATATGAGTCTGGAAGGAGAGTTTGCAGTCTAGCCAGACACCTAGGTACTTATAGACGTCCACATATTCTAGGTCGGAACCATCCAGGGTGGTGATGCTAGTCGGGCATGCAGGTGCAGGCAGCGACCGGTTGAAAAGCATGCATTTGGTTTTACTAGCGTTTAAGAGCAGTTGGAGGCCACGGAAGGAGTGTTGTATGGCATTGAAGCTTGTTTGGAGGTTAGATAGCACAGTGTCCAAAGACGGGCCGAAAGTATATAGAATGGTGTCGTCTGCGTAGAGGTGGATCAGGGAATCGCCCGCAGCAAGAGCAACATCATTGATATACACAGAGAAAAGAGTCGGCCCGAGAATTGAACCCTGTGGCACCCCCATAGAGACTGCCAGAGGACCGGACAGCATGCCCTCCGATTTGACACACTGAACTCTGTCTGCAAAGTAATTGGTGAACCAGGCAAGGCAGTCATCCGAAAAACCGAGGCTACTGAGTCTGCCGATAAGAATATGGTGATTGACAGAGTCGAAAGCCTTGGCAAGGTCGATGAAGACGGCTGCACAGTACTGTCTTTTATCGATGGCGGTTATGATGTCGTTTAGTACCTTGAGTGTGGCTGAGGTGCACCCATGACCGGCTCGGAAACCAGATTGCACAGCGGAGAAGGTACGGTGGGATTCGAGATGGTCAGTGACCTGTTTGTTGACTTGGCTTTCGAAGACCTTAGATAGGCAGGGCAGGATGGATATAGGTCTGTAGCAGTTTGGGTCCAGGGTGTCTCCCCCTTTGAAGAGGGGGATGACTGCGGCAGCTTTCCAATCCTTGGGGATCTCAGACGAGATGAAAGAGAGGTTGAACAGGCTGGTAATAGGGGTTGCGACAATGGTGGCAGATAGTTTCAGAAATAGAGGGTCCAGATTGTCAAGCCCAGCTGATTTGTACGGGTCCAGGTTTTGCAGCTCTTTCAGAACATCTGCTATCTGGATTTGGGTAAAGGAGAACCTGGAGAGGCTTGGGCGAGGAGCTGCGGGGGGGGCGGAGCTGTTGGCCGAGGTTGAAGTAGCCAGGCGGAAGGCATGGCCAGCCGTTGAGAAATGCTTATTGAAGTTTTCGATAATCATGGATTTATCAGTGGTGACCGTGTTACCTAGCCTCAGTGCAGTGGGCAGCTGGGAGGAGGTGCTCTTGTTCTCCATGGACTTCACAGTGTCCCAGAACTTTTTGGAGTTGGAGCTACAGGATGCAAACTTCTGCCTGAAGAAGCTGGCCTTAGCTTTCCTGACTGACTGCGTGTATTGGTTCCGGACTTCCCTGAACAGTTGCATATCACGGGGACTATTCGATGCTATTGCAGTCCGCCACAGGATGTTTTTGTGCTGGTCGAGGCAGTCAGGTCTGGGGGTGAACCAAGGGCTGTATCTGTTTCTTAGTTCTGCATTTTTGAACGGAGCATGCTTATCTAAAATGGTGAGGAAGTTACTTTTAAAGAATGACCAGGCATCCTCAACTGACGGGATGAGGTCAATGTCCTTCCAGGATACCCGGGCCAGGTCGATTAGAAAAGGCCTGCTCACAGAAGTGTTTTAGGGAGCGTTTGACAGTGATGAGGGGTGGTCGTTTGACTGCGGCTCCGTAGCGGATACAGGCAATGAGGCAGTGATCGCTGAGATCCTGGTTGAAGACAGCGGAGGTGTATTTGGAGGGCCAGTTGGTCAGATGACGTCTATGAGGGTGCCCTTGTTTACAGAGGTTAGGGGTTGTACCTGGGTGGGTTCCTTGATGATTTTGTGTGAGATTGGAGGGCCATCTAGCTTAGATTGTAGGACTGGCGGTGGTGTTAAGCATATCCCAGTTTAGGTCACCTAACAGAACAAACTCTGAAGCTAGATGGGGGGCGATCAATTCACAAATGGTGTCCAGGGCACAGCTGGGAGCTGAGGGGGGTCGGTAGCAGGCGGCAACCGTGAGAGACTTATTTCTGGAGAGAGTAATTTTCAAAATAGTAGTCGAACTGTTTGGGTATGGACCTGGAAAGTATGACATACTCTTGCAAACCCTCCCCTTTGGCCAGTTCTATCTTGACGGAAGATGTTATAGTTTGGGTATGGGTAAATCTCTGAATTTTTGGTGGCCTTCCTGAGCCAGGATTCAGACACAGCAAGGACATCAGGGTTAGCAGAGTGTGCTAAAGCAGTGAGTAAGACAAACTTAGGGAGGAGGCTTCTGATGTTGACATGCATGAAACCAAGGCTTTTTCGAACACAGAAGTCAACAAATGAGGGTGCCTGGGGACATGCAGGGCCTGGGTTTACCTCCACATCACCCGCGGAACAGAGAAGGAGTAGTATGAGGGTGCGGCTAAGGCTATCAAAACTGGTCGCCTAGAGCGTTGGGGACAGAGAATAAGAGGAGCAGGTTTCTGGGCATGGTAGAATATATTCAGGGCATAATGCGCAGACAGGGGTATGGTGGGGTGCGGGTTACAGCGGAGGTAAGCCCAGGCACTGGGTGATGATTGAGAGAGGTTGTATCTCTGGACATGCTGGTATAATGGGTGAGGTCACCGCATGTGTGGGAGGTGGGACAAAGGAGTTATCAGGGGTATGAAGAGTGGAACTAGGGGCTCCATTGTGAACTAAAACAATGATAACTAACCTGAACAACAGTATACAAGGCATATTGACATTTGAGAGAGACATACAGCGAGGCATACAGTAATCACAGGTGGTTGAATTGGGAAAGCTAGCTAAAACAGTAGGTGAGACAACAGCTAATCAGCTAGCACAACAAGCAGGTAAAATGGCGTAGACTAGGCAACGGGGCCAACAGATAAAACAAACAAGCAGAATGGAAGTACCGTGATTTATGGACAGTCCAGCGTGTATCAGCTATGTAGCCAAGAGATCAGTGTCCAGGGGGCAGCGGTGGATGGGGAAGGGAAGCTGGACTGGCGAGTGTTATCCAGGTTAAAAAAAAAGAACAATGACTAAATAGCTTGTAGCTAGTTAGCTGGTTAGCTTCTGGAGGTTCTTGAGTGTGTTCTAAAAAAAATAATAATCACATTGGGTGAGGCAGGTTTCCGGAAGGTATAAACAAATTAAAAGTCAAAGAGATAGAAAGTAAATATGGGTCCGGTGGGCGTTTGGGACGCGGCGATTCAGGCGGTTAGCAGGCCTGTGCTAACAAGCTAACAGTTTGTAGGCCGGGCTAGACAAGGTAGCAGTTAGCGGACCGGAGCTGGACAAGCTAGCAGTTAGCAGGCCGAATTAGCAAGCAGGGAGATAGCGAGGGCTAGAGAGTTAGCCTTTGGGGGACGTCGCGATGGGGTGAGTCTGTTTATTCCTCTTCATGCGGTGACATCGATAGACCGGTCGTGGGCCCGGGTATTGTAGCTCAGGAGTATGCTACGGTGGTAGCGCAGGCCGGGCTAGCTTCAAGCTAAGTGGGTGGAAACGCTAGCCAGGGGTAATCATCCGGGGTTGCGGTTTAGCTAGATAGCTAGTTGTGAAGATCCAGCGTATTTGGAAGCTTAGGTTTAGCAAATGTTTTTTTTAAGGGATAGCTATGTAAAAAACGAAAAATATGTAAAAAAACGAAAATACACAATATAAACAAAATATCAGGGACACGACACCCAGACGACTTACTGCTACGCCAAGACAGTAGATCTAGCTGGTTTTCATATATAATAGAACAGTAGATCTACCTGGTCTGTCATAATACAATGAGACAGGATCTACCTGGTATTCATCATGTACAATAGGAGACAGTAGATCTAGCTGGTCTGTCATAATATAAAAGACAATAGATCTAGCTGGTCTGTCATAATATAACAGAGACAGTAGATCTAGCTGGTCTGTCATAATATAATAGAGACAGTAGATCTACCTGGTCTGTCAAATATAATAGAGACAGTAGATCTAGCTGGTCTGTCATAATATAATAGAGACAGTAGATCTAGCTGGTCTGTCATAATACAATAGAGACAGTAGATCTAGCTGGTCTGTCATAATATAATAGAGACAGTAGATCTAGCTGGTCTGTCATAATATAATAGAGACAGTAGATCTAGCTGGTCTGTCATAATATAATACAGAGAGTATATCTACCTGGTCTTTCATAATATAATAGAGACAGTAGATCTAGCTGGTCTGTCATAATATAATGGAGATCTAGCTGTCTGTCATAATATAATAGAGACAGTAGATCTAGCTGGTCTGTCATAATATAATAGAGACAGTAGATCTAGCTGGTCTGTCATAATATAATAGAGACAGTAGATCTAGCTGGTCTGTCATAATATAATAGAGACAGTAGATCTAGCTGGTCTGTCATAATATAATAGAGACAGTAGATCTAGCTGGTCTGTCATATATAATAGAGACAGTAGATCTAGCTGGTCTGTCATAATATAATAGAGACAGTAGATCTAGCTGGTCTGTCATAATATAATAGAGACAGTAGATCTAGCTGGTCTGTCATAATATAATAGAGACAGTAGATCTAGCTGGTCTGTCATAATATAATAGAGACAGTAGATCTAGCTGGTCTGTCATAATATAATAGAGACAGTAGATCTAGCTGGTCTGTCATAATATAATAGAGAGAGTAGATCTAGCTGGTCTGTCATAATATAATAGAGACAGTAGATCTAGCTGGTCTGTCATAATATAATAGAGACAGTAGATCTAGCTGGTCTGTCATAATATAATAGAGACAGTAGATCTAGCTGGTCTGTCATAATATAATAGAGACAGTAGATCTAGCTGGTCTGTCATAATATAATAGAGACAGTAGATCTAGCTGGTCTGTCATAATATAATAGAGACAGTAGATCTAGCTGGTCTGTCATAATAAATAGAGACAGTAGATCTAGCTGGTCTGTCATAATATAATAGAGACAGTAGATCTAGCTGGTCTGTCATAATATAATAGAGACAGTAGATCTAGCTGGTCTGTCATAATAATAGAGACAGTAGATCTAGCTGGTCTGTCATAATATAATAGAGACAGTAGATCTAGCTGGTCTGTCATAATATAATAGAGACAGTAGATCTAGCTGGTCTGTCATAATATAATAGAGACAGTAGATCTAGCTGGTCTGTCATAATATAATAGAGACAGTAGATCTAGCTGGTCTGTCATAATATAATAGAGACAGTAGATCTAGCTGGTCTGTCATAATATAATAGAGACAGTAGATCTAGCTGGTCTGTCATAATATTAGAAGCAGTAGATCTAGCTGGTCTGTCATAATATAATAGAGACAGTAGATCTAGCTGGTCTGTCATAATATAATAGAGACAGTAGATCTAGCTGGTCTGTCATAATATAATAGAGACAGTAGATCTAGCTGGTCTGTCATAATATAATAGAGACAGTAGATCTAGCTGGTCTGTCATAATATAATAGAGACAGTAGATCTAGCTGGTCTGTCATAATATAATAGAGACAGTAGATCTAGCTGGTCTGTCATAATATAATAGAGACAGTAGATCTAGCTGGTCTGTCATAATATAATAGAGACAGTAGATCTAGCTGGTCTGTCATAATATAATAGAGACAGTAGATCTAGCTGGTCTGTCATAATATAATAGAGACAGTAGATCTAGCTGGTCTGTCATAATATAATAGAGACAGTAGATCTAGCTGGTCTGTCATAATATAATAGAGACAGTAGATCTAGCTGGTCTGTCATAATATAATAGAGACAGTAGATCTAGCTGGTCTGTCATAATATAATAGAGACAGTAGATCTAGCTGGTCTGTCATAATATAATAGAGACAGTAGATCTAGCTGGTCTGTCATAATATAATAGAGACAGTAGATCTAGCTGGTCTGTCATAATATATAGAGACAGTAGATCTAGCTGGTCTGTCATAATTATAATAGATAGACAGTAGATCTAGCTGGTCTGTCATAATATAATAGAGACAGTAGATCTAGCTGGTCTGTCATAATATAATAGAGACAGTAGATCTAGCTGGTCTGTCATAATATAATAGAGACAGTAGATCTAGCTGGTCTGTCATAATATAATAGAGACAGTAGATCTAGCTGGTCTGTCATAATATAATAGAGACAGTAGATCTAGCTGGTCTGTCATAATATAATATAGGACAGTAGATCTAGCTGGTCTGTCATAATATAATAGAGACAGTAGATCTAGCTGGTCTGTCATAATATAATAGAGACAGTAGATCTAGCTGGTCTGTCATAATATAATAGAGACAGTAGATCTAGCTGGTCTGTCATATATAATAGAGACAGTAGATCTAGCTGGTCTGTCATAATATAATAGAGACAGTAGATCTAGCTGGTCTGTCATAATATAATAGAGACAGTAGATCTAGCTGGTCTGTCATAATATAATAGAGACAGTAGATCTAGCTGGTCTGTCATAATATAATAGAGACAGTAGATCTAGCTGGTCTGTCATAATATAATAGAGACAGTAGATCTAGCTGGTCTGTCATAATATAATAGAGACAGTAGATCTAGCTGGTCTGTCATAATATAATAGAGACAGTATTCTAGCTGGTCTGTCATAATATAATAGAGACAGTAGATCTAGCTGGTCTGTCATAATATAATAGAGACAGTAGATCTAGCTGGTCTGTCATAATATAATAGAGACAGTAGATCTAGCTGGTCTGTCATAATATAATAGAGACAGTAGATCTAGCTGGTCTGTCATAATATAATAGAGACAGTAGATCTAGCTGGTCTGTCATAATATAATAGAGACAGTAGATCTAGCTGGTCTGTCATAATATAATAGAGACAGTAGATCTAGCTGGTCTGTCATAATAAATAGAGACAGTAGATCTAGCTGGTCTGTCATAATATAATAGAGACAGTAGATCTAACTGGTCTGTCATAATTATAATAGAGACAGTAGATCTAGCTGGTCTGTCATAATATAATAGAGACAGTAGATCTAGCTGGTCTGTCATAATATAATAGAGACAGTAGATCTAGCTGGTCTGTCATAATATAAAGAGACAGTAGATCTAGCTGGTCTGTCATAATATAATAGAGACAGTAGATCTAGCTGGTCTGTCATAATATAATAGAGACAGTAGATCTAGCTGGTCTGTCATAATATAATAGAGACAGTAGATCTAGCTGGTCTGTCATAATATATAGAGACAGTAGATCTAGCTGGTCTGTCATAATATAATAGAGACAGTAGATCTAGCTGGTCTGTCATAATATAATAGAGACAGTAGATCTAGCTGGTCTGTCAAATAATAGAGACAGTAGATCTAGCTGGTCTGTCATAATATAATAGAGACAGTAGATCTAGCTGGTCTGTCATAATATAATAGAGACAGTAGATCTAGCTGGTCTGTCATAATATAATAGAGACAGTAGATCTAGCTGGTCTGTCATAATATAATAGAGACAGTAGATCTAGCTGGTCTGTCATAATATAATAGAGACAGTAGATCTAGCTGGTCTGTCATAATATAATAGAGACAGTAGATCTAGCTGGTCTGTCAAATTAATAGAGACAGTAGATCTAGCTGGTCTGTCATAATATAATAGAGACAGTAGATCTAGCTGGTCTGTCATAATATAATAGAGACAGTAGATCTAGCTGGTCTGTCATAAATAATAGAGACAGTAGATCTAGCTGGTCTGTCA
The DNA here is from genome assembly GCF_002021735.2 of Oncorhynchus kisutch. Lineage (NCBI taxonomy): Eukaryota > Metazoa > Chordata > Actinopteri > Salmoniformes > Salmonidae > Oncorhynchus > Oncorhynchus kisutch. Next base: position 21,345 of record NW_022262510.1, read on the forward strand.
TAATATAATAGAGACAGTAGATCTAGCTGGTCTGTCATAATATAATAGAGACAGTAGATGCTGGTCTGTCATAATTAATAGAGACATAGATACAGTAGATCTAGCTGGTCTGTCATAATATAATAGAGACAGTAGATCTAGCTGGTCTGTCATAATATAATAGAGACAGTAGATCTAGCTGGTCTGTCATAATATAATAGAGACAGTAGATCTAGCTGGTCTGTCATAATATAATAGAGACAGTAGATCTAGCTGGTCTGTCATAATATAATAGAGACAGTAGATCTAGCTGGTCTGTCATATTATAATAGAGACAGTAGATCTAGCTGGTCTGTCATAATATAATAGAGACAGTAGATCTAGCTGGTCTGTCATATATAATAGAGACAGTAGATCTAGCTGGTCTGTCATATTAATAGAGACAGTAGATCTAGCTGGTCTGTCATAATATATAGAGACAGTAGATCTAGCTGGTCTGTCATAATATAATAGAGACAGTAGATCTAGCTGGTCTGTCATAATATAATAGAGACAGTAGATCTAGCTGGTCTGTCATTATAATAGAGACAGTAGATCTAGCTGGTCTGTCATAATATAATAGAGACAGTAGATCTAGCTGGTCTGTCATAATATAATAGAGACAGTAGATCTAGCTGGTCTGTCATAATATAATAGAGACAGTAGATCTAGCTGGTCTGTCATAATATAATAGAGACAGTAGATCTAGCTGGTCTGTCATATATAATAGAGACAGTAGATCTAGCTGGTCTGTCAAATATAATAGGAGACAGTAGATCTAGCTGGTCTGTCATAATATAATAGAGACAGTAGATCTAGCTGGTCTGTCATAATATAATAGAGACAGTAGATCTAGCTGGTCTGTCATAATATAATAGAGACAGTAGATCTAGCTGGTCTGTCATAATATAATAGAGACAGTAGATCTAGCTGGTCTGTCATAATATAATAGAGACAGTAGATCTAGCTGGTCTGTCATAATATAATAGAGAGAAGTAGATCTAGGTCTGTTTGTCATAATACAATAGAGACAGTAGATCTAGCTGTCTGTCAAATATAATAGAGAGAGTAGTAGATATAATAGGTCTGTCATAATATATAGAGACAGTAGATAATATAGTCTGTCATAATATAATATATAACAGTAGATCTAGAATAGTATAATCATAATAAATAGAGATAGTAAGAGACTAGATGAAAGAGATAGTATAAGAGATATAATATATAAGAGTAAATAGACTAGTCAGTCATAAATAATATAATAGAGATAGTAGAGATAGTGTATAATATAATATAGAAATTAGAGACAAATAGATCTGGTCTGTCATATAAATAGAGACAGTAGATCTAGCTGGTCTGTCATAATTAATAGAGACAGTAGATCTAGCTGGTCTGTCATAATATAATAGAGACAGTAGATCTAGCTGGTCTGTCATAATAATAGAGACAGTAGATCTAGCTGGTCTGTCATATAATAGAGACAGTAGATCTAGCTGGTCTGTCATAATATAATAGAGACAGTAGATCTAGCTGGTCTGTCATAATATAATAGAGACAGTAGATCTAGCTGGTCTGTCATAATATAATAGAGACAGTAGATCTAGCTGGTCTGTCATAATATAATAGACACAGTAGATCTAGCTGGTCTGTCATAATATAATAGAGACAGTAGATCTAGCTGGTCTGTCATAATATAATAGAGACAGTAGATCTAGCTGGTCTGTCATAATATAATAGAGACAGTAGATCTAGCTGGTCTGTCATAATATAATAGAGACAGTAGATCTAGCTGGTCTGTCATAATATAATAGAGACAGTAGATCTCTGCTGTCTGTCATATATAATAGAGACAGTAGATCTAGCTGGTCTGTCATATATAATAGAGACAGTAGATCTAGCTGGTCTGTCATATTATAATAGAGACAGTAGATCTAGCTGGTCTGTCATAATATAATAGAGACAGTAGATCTAGCTGGTCTGTCATAATATAATAGAGACAGTAGATCTAGCTGGTCTGTCATAATATAATAGAGACAGTAGATCTAGCTGGTCTGTCATAATATAATAGAGACAGTAGATCTAGCTGGTCTGTCATAATATAATAATAGAGACAGTAGATCTAGATGGTCGGTTATATTATAATAGAGACAGTAGATCTAGCTGGTCTGTCATATTATAATCGAGACAGTAGATCTAGCTGGTCTGTCATAATATAATAGAGACAGTAGATCTAGCTGGTCTGTCATAATATAATAGAGACAGTAGATCTAGCTGGTCTGTCATAATATAATAGAGACAGTAGATCTAGCTGGTCTGTCATAATATAATAGAGACAGTAGATCTAGCTGGTCTGTCATAATATAATAGAGACAGTAGATCTAGCTGGTCTGTCATAATATAATAGAGACAGTAGATCTAGCTGGTCTGTCATAATAAATAGAGACAGTAGATCTAGCTGGTCTGTCATAATATAATAGAGACAGTAGATCTAGCTGGTCTGTCATAATATAATAGAGACAGTAGATCTAGCTGGTCTGTCATAATAATAGAGACAGTAGATCTAGCTGGTCTGTCATAATATAATAGAGACAGTAGATCTAGCTGGTCTGTCATATATAATAGAGACAGTAGATCTAGCTGGTCTGTCATAATATAATAGAGACAGTAGACAGTAGCTAGCTGGTCTGTCAATATAATAGAGACAGTAGATCTAGCTGGTCTGTCATAATATAGAGACAGTAGATCTAGCTGGTCTGTCATAATATAATAGAGACAGTAGATCTAGCTGGTCTGTCATAATATAATAGAGACAGTAGATCTAGCTGGTCTGTCAAATATAATAGAGACAGTAGATCTAGCTGGTCTGTCATAATATAATAGAGACAGTAGATCTAGCTGGTCTGTCATAATATAATAGAGACAGTAGATCTAGCTGGTCTGTCATAATATAATAGAGACAGTAGATCTAGCTGGTCTGTCATAATATAATAGAGACAGTAGATCTAGCTGGTCTGTCATAATATAATAGAGACAGTAGATCTAGCTGGTCTGTCATAATATAATAGAGACAGTAGATCTAGCTGGTCTGTCATAATATAATAGAGACAGTAGATCTAGCTGGTCTGTCATAATATAATAGAGACAGTAGATCTAGCTGGTCTGTCATAATATAATAGAGACAGTAGATCTAGCTGGTCTGTCATAATATAATAGAGACAGTAGATCTAGCTGGTCTGTCAAATATAATAGAGACAGTAGATCTAGCTGGTCTGTCATAATATAATAGAGACAGTAGATCTAGCTGGTCTGTCATAATATAATAGAGACAGTAGATCTAGCTGGTCTGTCATAATATAATAGAGACAGTAGATCTAGCTGGTCTGTCATAATATAATAGAGACAGTAGATCTAGCTGGTCTGTCATAATATAATAGAGACAGTAGATCTAGCTGGTCTGTCATAATATAATAGAGACAGTAGATCTAGCTGGTCTGTCATAATAAATAGAGACAGTAGATCTAGCTGGTCTGTCATAATATAATAGAGACAGTAGATCTAGCTGGTCTGTCATAATATATAAAGAGACAGTAGATCTAGCTGGTCTGTCATAATATAATAGAGACAGTAGATCTAGCTGGTCTGTCATAATATAATAGAGACAGTAGATCTAGCTGGTCTGTCATAAATAATAGAGACAGTAGATCTAGCTGGTCTGTCATATTAATAGAGACAGTAGATCTAGCTGGTCTGTCATAATTAATAGAGACAGTAGATCTAGCTGGTCTGTCATAATATAATAGAGACAGTAGATCTAGCTGGTCTGTCATAATATAATAGAGACAGTAGATCTAGCTGGTCTGTCATAATATAATAGAGACAGTAGATCTAGCTGGTCTGTCATAATATAATAGAGACAGTAGATCTAGCTGGTCTGTCATAATATAATAGAGACAGTAGATCTAGCTGGTCTGTCATAATATAATAGAGACAGTAGATCTAGCTGGTCTGTCATATTATAATAGAGACAGTAGATCTAGCTGGTCTGTCATAATATAATAGAGACAGTAGATCTAGCTGGTCTGTCATAATATAATAGAGACAGTAGATCTAGCTGGTCTGTCATAATATAATAGACAGTAGATCTAGCTGGTCTGTCATAATATAATAGAGACAGTAGATCTAGCTGGTCTGTCATAATATAATAGAGACAGTAGATCTAGCTGGTCTGTCATAATATAATAGAGACAGTAGATCTAGCTGGTCTGTCATAATATAATAGAGACAGTAGATCTAGCTGGTCTGTCATAATATAATAGAGACAGTAGATCTAGCTGGTCTGTCATAATATAATAGAGACAGTAGATCTAGCTGGTCTGTCATAATATAATAGAGACAGTAGATCTAGCTGGTCTGTCAAATATAATAGAGACAGTAGATCTAGCTGGTCTGTCATAATATAATAGAGACAGTAGATCTAGCTGGTCTGTCATAATATAATAGAGACAGTAGATCTAGCTGGTCTGTCATAATATAATAGAGACAGTAGATCTAGCTGGTCTGTCATAATATAATAGAGACAGTAGATCTAGCTGGTCTGTCATAATATAATAGAGACAGTAGATCTAGCTGGTCTGTCATATATAATAGAGACAGTAGATCTAGCTGGTCTGTCATAATATAATAGAGACAGTAGATCTAGCTGGTCTGTCATAATATAATAGAGACAGTAGATCTAGCTGGTCTGTCATAATATAATAGAGACAGTAGATCTAGCTGGTCTGTCATAATATAATAGAGACAGTAGATCTAGCTGGTCTGTCATAATATAATAGAGACAGTAGATCTAGCTGGTCTGTCATAATATAATAGAGACAGTAGATCTAGCTGGTCTGTCATAATATAATAGAGACAGTAGATCTAGCTGGTCTGTCATAATATAATAGACAGTAGATCTAGCTGGTCTGTCATAATATAATAGAGACAGTAGATCTAGCTGGTCTGTCATAATATAATAGAGACAGTAGATCTAGCTGGTCTGTCATAATATAATAGAGACAGTAGATCTAGCTGGTCTGTCATAATATAATAGAGACAGTAGATCTAGCTGGTCTGTCATAATATAATAGAGACAGTAGATCTAGCTGGTCTGTCATAATATAATAGAGACAGTAGATCTAGCTGGTCTGTCATAATATAATAGAGACAGTAGATCTAGCTGGTCTGTCATAATATAATAGAGACAGTAGATCTAGCTGGTCTGTCATAATATAATAGAGACAGTAGATCTAGCTGGTCTGTCATAATATAATAGAGACAGTAGATCTAGCTGGTCTGTCATAATATAATAGAGACAGTAGATCTAGCTGGTCTGTCATAATATATAGAGACAGTAGATCTAGCTGGTCTGTCATATATAATAGAGACAGTAGATCTAGCTGGTCTGTCATAATATAATAGACAGTAGATCTAGCTGGTCTGTCATAATATAATAGAGACAGTAGATCTAGCTGGTCTGTCATAATATAATAGAGACAGTAGATCTAGCTGGTCTGTCATAATATAATAGAGACAGTAGATCTAGCTGGTCTGTCATAATATAATAGAGACAGTAGATCTAGCTGGTCTGTCATAATATAATAGAGACAGTAGATCTAGCTGGTCTGTCATAATATAATAGAGACAGTAGATCTAGCTGGTCTGTCATAATATAATAGACAGTAGATCTAGCTGGTCTGTCATAATATAATAGAGACAGTAGATCTAGCTGGTCTGTCATAATATAATAGAGACAGTAGATCTAGCTGGTCTGTCATAATATAATAGAGACAGTAGATCTAGCTGGTCTGTCATAATATAATAGAGACAGTAGATCTAGCTGGTCTGTCATTATATAATAGACAGTAGATCTAGCTGGTCTGTCATAATATAATAGAGACAGTAGATCTAGCTGGTCTGTCATAATATAATAGAGACAGTAGATCTAGCTGGTCTGTCATAATATAATAGAGACAGTAGATCTAGCTGGTCTGTCATAATATAATAGAGACAGTAGATCTAGCTGGTCTGTCATAATATAATAGAGACAGTAGATCTAGCTGGTCTGTCAAATATAATAGAGACAGTAGATCTAGCTGGTCTGTCATAATATAATAGAGACAGTAGATCTAGCTGGTCTGTCATAATATAATAGAGACAGTAGATCTAGCTGGTCTGTATATAATAGAGACAGTAGATCTAGCTGGTCTGTCATTATAATAGAGACAGTAGATCTAGCTGGTCTGTCATAATATAATAGAGACAGTAGATCTAGCTGGTCTGTCATAATATAATAGAGACAGTAGATCTAGCTGGTCTGTCATAATATAATAGAGACAGTAGATCTAGCTGCCTCAGTTGTCCTGATCTGCACAACTCTGCCAGGACATAGGATCAATAGAGACGCTCAGTGTTTAGTACTATATCTCTTGACACAATGAATGAAAATAATCATGGCTCTAAACCTTCAAGCTGCATATGGACCCTATTCCAACTAAACTACTGAAAAGCTGCTTCCTGTGCTTGGCCCTCCTATTTGAACATAATAAACGGCTCTTATCACTGGATGTGTACCAAACTCACTAAAAGTGGCAGTAATAAAGCCTCTCTTGAAAAGCCAAACCTTGACCCAGAAAATATAAAAACTATCGGCCTATATCGAATCTTCCATTCCTCTCAAAAATTTAGAGAAGGCTGTTGCGCAGCAACTCACTGCCTTCCTGAAGACAAACAATGTATACGAAATGCTTCAGTCTGGTTTTAGACCCCATCATAGCACTGAGACGGCACTTGTGAAGGTGGTAAATGACATTTTAATGGCATCGGACCGAGGCTCTGCATCTGTCCTCGTGCTCCTAGACCTTAGTGCTGCTTTTGATACCATCGATCACCACATTCTTTTGGAGAGATTGGAAACCCAAATTGGTCTACACGGACATGTTCTGGCCTGGTTTAGATCTTATCTGTCGGAAAGATATCAGTTTGTCTCTGTGAATGGTTTGTCCTCTGACAAATCAACTGTAAATTTCGGTGTTCCTCAAGGTTCCGTTTTAGGACCACTATTGTTTTCACTATATATTTTACCTCTTGGGGATGTTATTCGAAAACATAATGTAAACTTTCACTGCTATGCGGATGACACACAGCTGTACATTTCAATGAAACATGGTGAAGCCCCAAAATTGCCCTCGCTAGAAGCATGTGTTTCAGACATAAGGAAGTGGATGGCTGCAAACTTTCTACTATTAAACTCGGACAAAACAGAGATGCTTGTTCTAGGTCCCAAGAAACAAAGAGATCTTCTGTTGAATCTGACAATTAATCTTAATGGTTGTACAGTCGTCTCAAATAAAACTGTGAAGGACCTCGGCGTTACTCTGGACCCTGATCTCTCTTTTGAAGAACATATCAAGACCATTTCGAGGACAGCTTTTTTCCATCTACGTAACATTGCAAAAATCAGAAACTTTCTGTCCAAAAATGATGCAGAAAAATTAATCCATGCTTTTGTCACTTCTAGGTTAGACTACTGCAATGCTCTATTTTCCGGCTACCCGGATAAAGCACTAAATAAACTTCAGTTAGTGCTAAATACGGCTGCTAGAATCCTGACTAGAACCAAAAAATTTGATCATATTACTCCAGTGCTAGCCTCTCTACACTGGCTTCCTGTCAAAGCAAGGGCTGATTTCAAGGTTTTACTGCTAACCTACAAAGCATTACATGGGCTTGCTCCTACCTATCTCTCTGATTTGGTCCTGCCGTACATACCTACACGTACGCTACGGTCACAAGACGCAGGCCTCCTAATTGTCCCTAGAATTTCTAAGCAAACAGCTGGAGGCAGGGCTTTCTCCTATAGAGCTCCATTTTTATGGAACGGTCTGCCTACCCATGTCAGAGACGCAAACTCGGTCTCAACCTTTAAGTCTTTACTGAAGACTCATCTCTTCAGTGGGTCATATGATTGAGTGTAGTCTGGCCCAGGAGTGGGAAGGTGAACGGAAAGGCTCTGGAGCAACGAACCGCCCTTGCTGTCTCTGCCTGGCCGGTTCCCCTCTTTCCACTGGGATTCTCTGCCTCTAACCCTATTACAGGGGCTTCTCTCTGCCGTCCCTGGAGGGGGTGCGTCACCTGAGTGGGTTGATTCACTGTTGTGGTCATCCTGTCTGGGTTGGCGCCCCCCCCCTTGGGTTGTGCCGTGGCGGAGATCTTTGTGGGCTATACTCAGCCTTGTCTCAGGATGGTAAGTTGGTGGTTGAAGATATCCCTCTAGTGGTGTGGGGGCTGTGCTTTGGCAAAGTGGGTGGGGTTATATCCTTCCTGTTTGGCCCTGTCCGGGGGTGTCCTCGGATGGGGCCACAGTGTCTCCTGACCCCTCCTGTCTCAGCCTCCAGTATTTATGCTGCAGTAGTTTATGTGTCGGGGGGCTGGGGTCAGTTTGTTATATCTGGAGTACTTCTCCTGTCCTATTCGGTGTCCTGTGTGAATCTAAGTGTGCGTTCTCTAATTCTCTCCTTCTCTCTTTCTTTCTCTCTCTCGGAGGACCTGAGCCCTAGGACCATGCCCCAGGACTACCTGACATGATGACTCCTTGCTGTCCCCAGTCCACCTGGCCATGCTGCTGTTCCAGTTTCAACTGACCTGAGCCCTAGGACCATGCCCCAGGACTACCTGACATGATGACTCCTTGCTGTCCCCAGTCTACCTGGCCATGCTGCTGCTCCAGTTTCAACTTCCACCTGACTGTGCTGCTGCTCTAGTTTCAACTGTTCTGCCTTATTATTATTCGACCATGCTGGTCATTTATGAACATTGAACATCTTGACCATGTTCTGTTATAATCTCCACCCGGCACAGCCAGAAGAGGACTGGCCACCCCACATAGCCTGGTTCCTCTCTAGGTTTCTTCCTAGGTATTGGCCTTTCTAGGGAGTTTTTCCTAGCCACCGTGCTTCTCCACCTGCATTGCTTGCTGTTTGGGGTTTTAGGCTGGGTTTCTGTACAGCACTTTGAGATATCAGCTGATGTACGAAGGGCTATATAAATAAATTTGATTTGATTTGATTTGATCTAGCTGGTCTGTCATAATATAATAGAGACAGTAGATCTAGCTGGTCTGTCATAATATAATAGAGACAGTAGATCTAGCTGGTCTGTCATAATATAATAGAGACAGTAGATCTAGCTGGTCTGTCATAATATAATAGAGACAGTAGATCTAGCTGGTCTGTCATAATATAATAGAGACAGTAGATCTAGCTGGTCTGTCATAATATAATAGAGACAGTAGATCTAGCTGGTCTGTCATAATATAATAGAGACAGTAGATCTAGCTGGTCTGTCATAATATAATAGAGACAGTAGATCTAGCTGGTCTGTCATAATATAATAGAGACAGTAGATCTAGCTGGTCTGTCATAATATAATAGAGACAGTAGATCTAGCTGGTCTGTCATAATATAATAGAGACAGTAGATCTAGCTGGTCTGTCATAATATAATAGAGACAGTAGATCTAGCTGGTCTGTCATAATATAATAGAGACAGTAGATCTAGCTGGTCTGTCATAATATAATAGAGACAGTAGATCTAGCTGGTCTGTCATAATATAATAGAGACAGTAGATCTAGCTGGTCTGTCATAATATAATAGAGACAGTAGATCTAGCTGGTCTGTCATAATATAATAGAGACAGTAGATCTAGCTGGTCTGTCATAATATAATAGAGACAGTAGATCTAGCTGGTCTGTCATAATATAATAGAGACAGTAGATCTAGCTGGTCTGTCATAATATAATAGAGACAGTAGATCTAGCTGGTCTGTCATAATATAATAGAGACAGTAGATCTAGCTGGTCTGTCATAATATAATAGAGACAGTAGATCTAGCTGGTCTGTCATAATATAATAGAGACAGTAGATCTAGCTGGTCTGTCATAATATAATAGAGACAGTAGATCTAGCTGGTCTGTCATAATATAATAGAGACAGTAGATCTAGCTGGTCTGTCATAATATAATAGAGACAGTAGATCTAGCTGGTCTGTCATAATATAATAGAGACAGTAGATCTAGCTGGTCTGTCATAATATAATAGAGACAGTAGATCTAGCTGGTCTGTCATAATATAATAGAGACAGTAGATCTAGCTGGTCTGTCATAATATAATAGAGACAGTAGATCTAGCTGGTCTGTCATAATATAATAGAGACAGTAGATCTAGCTGGTCTGTCATAATATAATAGAGACAGTAGATCTAGCTGGTCTGTCATAATATAATAGAGACAGTAGATCTAGCTGGTCTGTCATAATATAATAGAGACAGTAGATCTAGCTGGTCTGTCATAATATAATAGAGACAGTAGATCTAGCTGGTCTGTCATAATATAATAGAGACAGTAGATCTAGCTGGTCTGTCATAATATAATAGAGACAGTAGATCTAGCTGGTCTGTCATAATATAATAGAGACAGTAGATCTAGCTGGTCTGTCATAATATAATAGAGACAGTAGATCTAGCTGGTCTGTCATAATATAATAGAGACAGTAGATCTAGCTGGTCTGTCATAATATAATAGAGACAGTAGATCTAGCTGGTCTGTCATAATATAATAGAGACAGTAGATCTAGCTGGTCTGTCATAATATAATAGAGACAGTAGATCTAGCTGGTCTGTCATAATATAATAGAGACAGTAGATCTAGCTGGTCTGTCATAATATAATAGAGACAGTAGATCTAGCTGGTCTGTCATAATATAATAGAGACAGTAGATCTAGCTGGTCTGTCATAATATAATAGAGACAGTAGATCTAGCTGGTCTGTCATAATATAATAGAGACAGTAGATCTAGCTGGTCTGTCATAATATAATAGAGACAGTAGATCTAGCTGGTCTGTCATAATATAATAGAGACAGTAGATCTAGCTGGTCTGTCATAATATAATAGAGACAGTAGATCTAGCTGGTCTGTCATAATATAATAGAGACAGTAGATCTAGCTGGTCTGTCATAATATAATAGAGACAGTAGATCTAGCTGGTCTGTCATAATATAATAGAGACAGTAGATCTAGCTGGTCTGTCATAATATAATAGAGACAGTAGATCTAGCTGGTCTGTCATAATATAATAGAGACAGTAGATCTAGCTGGTCTGTCATAATATAATAGAGACAGTAGATCTAGCTGGTCTGTCATAATATAATAGAGACAGTAGATCTAGCTGGTCTGTCATAATATAATAGAGACAGTAGATCTAGCTGGTCTGTCATAATATAATAGAGACAGTAGATCTAGCTGGTCTGTCATAATATAATAGAGACAGTAGATCTAGCTGGTCTGTCATAATATAATAGAGACAGTAGATCTAGCTGGTCTGTCATAATATAATAGAGACAGTAGATCTAGCTGGTCTGTCATAATATAATAGAGACAGTAGATCTAGCTGGTCTGTCATAATATAATAGAGACAGTAGATCTAGCTGGTCTGTCATAATATAATAGAGACAGTAGATCTAGCTGGTCTGTCATAATATAATAGAGACAGTAGATCTAGCTGGTCTGTCATAATATAATAGAGACAGTAGATCTAGCTGGTCTGTCATAATATAATAGAGACAGTAGATCTAGCTGGTCTGTCATAATATAATAGAGACAGTAGATCTAGCTGGTCTGTCATAATATAATAGAGACAGTAGATCTAGCTGGTCTGTCATAATATAATAGAGACAGTAGATCTAGCTGGTCTGTCATAATATAATAGAGACAGTAGATCTAGCTGGTCTGTCATAATATAATAGAGACAGTAGATCTAGCTGGTCTGTCATAATATAATAGAGACAGTAGATCTAGCTGGTCTGTCATAATATAATAGAGACAGTAGATCTAGCTGGTCTGTCATAATATAATAGAGACAGTAGATCTAGCTGGTCTGTCATAATATAATAGAGACAGTAGATCTAGCTGGTCTGTCATAATATAATAGAGACAGTAGATCTAGCTGGTCTGTCATAATATAATAGAGACAGTAGATCTAGCTGGTCTGTCATAATATAATAGAGACAGTAGATCTAGCTGGTCTGTCATAATATAATAGAGACAGTAGATCTAGCTGGTCTGTCATAATATAATAGAGACAGTAGATCTAGCTGGTCTGTCATAATATAATAGAGACAGTAGATCTAGCTGGTCTGTCATAATATAATAGAGACAGTAGATCTAGCTGGTCTGTCATAATATAATAGAGACAGTAGATCTAGCTGGTCTGTCATAATATAATAGAGACAGTAGATCTAGCTGGTCTGTCATAATATAATAGAGACAGTAGATCTAGCTGGTCTGTCATAATATAATAGAGACAGTAGATCTAGCTGGTCTGTCATAATATAATAGAGACAGTAGATCTAGCTGGTCTGTCATAATATAATAGAGACAGTAGATCTAGCTGGTCTGTCATAATATAATAGAGACAGTAGATCTAGCTGGTCTGTCATAATATAATAGAGACAGTAGATCTAGCTGGTCTGTCATAATATAATAGAGACAGTAGATCTAGCTGGTCTGTCATAATATAATAGAGACAGTAGATCTAGCTGGTCTGTCATAATATAATAGAGACAGTAGATCTAGCTGGTCTGTCATAATATAATAGAGACAGTAGATCTAGCTGGTCTGTCATAATATAATAGAGACAGTAGATCTAGCTGGTCTGTCATAATATAATAGAGACAGTAGATCTAGCTGGTCTGTCATAATATAATAGAGACAGTAGATCTAGCTGGTCTGTCATAATATAATAGAGACAGTAGATCTAGCTGGTCTGTCATAATATAATAGAGACAGTAGATCTAGCTGGTCTGTCATAATATAATAGAGACAGTAGATCTAGCTGGTCTGTCATAATATAATAGAGACAGTAGATCTAGCTGGTCTGTCATAATATAATAGAGACAGTAGATCTAGCTGGTCTGTCATAATATAATAGAGACAGTAGATCTAGCTGGTCTGTCATAATATAATAGAGACAGTAGATCTAGCTGGTCTGTCATAATATAATAGAGACAGTAGATCTAGCTGGTCTGTCATAATATAATAGAGACAGTAGATCTAGCTGGTCTGTCATAATATAATAGAGACAGTAGATCTAGCTGGTCTGTCATAATATAATAGAGACAGTAGATCTAGCTGGTCTGTCATAATATAATAGAGACAGTAGATCTAGCTGGTCTGTCATAATATAATAGAGACAGTAGATCTAGCTGGTCTGTCATAATATAATAGAGACAGTAGATCTAGCTGGTCTGTCATAATATAATAGAGACAGTAGATCTAGCTGGTCTGTCATAATATAATAGAGACAGTAGATCTAGCTGGTCTGTCATAATATAATAGAGACAGTAGATCTAGCTGGTCTGTCATAATATAATAGAGACAGTAGATCTAGCTGGTCTGTCATAATATAATAGAGACAGTAGATCTAGCTGGTCTGTCATAATATAATAGAGACAGTAGATCTAGCTGGTCTGTCATAATATAATAGAGACAGTAGATCTAGCTGGTCTGTCATAATATAATAGAGACAGTAGATCTAGCTGGTCTGTCATAATATAATAGAGACAGTAGATCTAGCTGGTCTGTCATAATATAATAGAGACAGTAGATCTAGCTGGTCTGTCATAATATAATAGAGACAGTAGATCTAGCTGGTCTGTCATAATATAATAGAGACAGTAGATCTAGCTGGTCTGTCATAATATAATAGAGACAGTAGATCTAGCTGGTCTGTCATAATATAATAGAGACAGTAGATCTAGCTGGTCTGTCATAATATAATAGAGACAGTAGATCTAGCTGGTCTGTCATAATATAATAGAGACAGTAGATCTAGCTGGTCTGTCATAATATAATAGAGACAGTAGATCTAGCTGGTCTGTCATAATATAATAGAGACAGTAGATCTAGCTGGTCTGTCATAATATAATAGAGACAGTAGATCTAGCTGGTCTGTCATAATATAATAGAGACAGTAGATCTAGCTGGTCTGTCATAATATAATAGAGACAGTAGATCTAGCTGGTCTGTCATAATATAATAGAGACAGTAGATCTAGCTGGTCTGTCATAATATAATAGAGACAGTAGATCTAGCTGGTCTGTCATAATATAATAGAGACAGTAGATCTAGCTGGTCTGTCATAATATAATAGAGACAGTAGATCTAGCTGGTCTGTCATAATATAATAGAGACAGTAGATCTAGCTGGTCTGTCATAATATAATAGAGACAGTAGATCTAGCTGGTCTGTCATAATATAATAGAGACAGTAGATCTAGCTGGTCTGTCATAATATAATAGAGACAGTAGATCTAGCTGGTCTGTCATAATATAATAGAGACAGTAGATCTAGCTGGTCTGTCATAATATAATAGAGACAGTAGATCTAGCTGGTCTGTCATAATATAATAGAGACAGTAGATCTAGCTGGTCTGTCATAATATAATAGAGACAGTAGATCTAGCTGGTCTGTCATAATATAATAGAGACAGTAGATCTAGCTGGTCTGTCATAATATAATAGAGACAGTAGATCTAGCTGGTCTGTCATAATATAATAGAGACAGTAGATCTAGCTGGTCTGTCATAATATAATAGAGACAGTAGATCTAGCTGGTCTGTCATAATATAATAGAGACAGTAGATCTAGCTGGTCTGTCATAATATAATAGAGACAGTAGATCTAGCTGGTCTGTCATAATATAATAGAGACAGTAGATCTAGCTGGTCTGTCATAATATAATAGAGACAGTAGATCTAGCTGGTCTGTCATAATATAATAGAGACAGTAGATCTAGCTGGTCTGTCATAATATAATAGAGACAGTAGATCTAGCTGGTCTGTCATAATATAATAGAGACAGTAGATCTAGCTGGTCTGTCATAATATAATAGAGACAGTAGATCTAGCTGGTCTGTCATAATATAATAGAGACAGTAGATCTAGCTGGTCTGTCATAATATAATAGAGACAGTAGATCTAGCTGGTCTGTCATAATATAATAGAGACAGTAGATCTAGCTGGTCTGTCATAATATAATAGAGACAGTAGATCTAGCTGGTCTGTCATAATATAATAGAGACAGTAGATCTAGCTGGTCTGTCATAATATAATAGAGACAGTAGATCTAGCTGGTCTGTCATAATATAATAGAGACAGTAGATCTAGCTGGTCTGTCATAATATAATAGAGACAGTAGATCTAGCTGGTCTGTCATAATATAATAGAGACAGTAGATCTAGCTGGTCTGTCATAATATAATAGAGACAGTAGATCTAGCTGGTCTGTCATAATATAATAGAGACAGTAGATCTAGCTGGTCTGTCATAATATAATAGAGACAGTAGATCTAGCTGGTCTGTCATAATATAATAGAGACAGTAGATCTAGCTGGTCTGTCATAATATAATAGAGACAGTAGATCTAGCTGGTCTGTCATAATATAATAGAGACAGTAGATCTAGCTGGTCTGTCATAATATAATAGAGACAGTAGATCTAGCTGGTCTGTCATAATATAATAGAGACAGTAGATCTAGCTGGTCTGTCATAATATAATAGAGACAGTAGATCTAGCTGGTCTGTCATAATATAATAGAGACAGTAGATCTAGCTGGTCTGTCATAATATAATAGAGACAGTAGATCTAGCTGGTCTGTCATAATATAATAGAGACAGTAGATCTAGCTGGTCTGTCATAATATAATAGAGACAGTAGATCTAGCTGGTCTGTCATAATATAATAGAGACAGTAGATCTAGCTGGTCTGTCATAATATAATAGAGACAGTAGATCTAGCTGGTCTGTCATAATATAATAGAGACAGTAGATCTAGCTGGTCTGTCATAATATAATAGAGACAGTAGATCTAGCTGGTCTGTCATAATATAATAGAGACAGTAGATCTAGCTGGTCTGTCATAATATAATAGAGACAGTAGATCTAGCTGGTCTGTCATAATATAATAGAGACAGTAGATCTAGCTGGTCTGTCATAATATAATAGAGACAGTAGATCTAGCTGGTCTGTCATAATATAATAGAGACAGTAGATCTAGCTGGTCTGTCATAATATAATAGAGACAGTAGATCTAGCTGGTCTGTCATAATATAATAGAGACAGTAGATCTAGCTGGTCTGTCATAATATAATAGAGACAGTAGATCTAGCTGGTCTGTCATAATATAATAGAGACAGTAGATCTAGCTGGTCTGTCATAATATAATAGAGACAGTAGATCTAGCTGGTCTGTCATAATATAATAGAGACAGTAGATCTAGCTGGTCTGTCATAATATAATAGAGACAGTAGATCTAGCTGGTCTGTCATAATATAATAGAGACAGTAGATCTAGCTGGTCTGTCATAATATAATAGAGACAGTAGATCTAGCTGGTCTGTCATAATATAATAGAGACAGTAGATCTAGCTGGTCTGTCATAATATAATAGAGACAGTAGATCTAGCTGGTCTGTCATAATATAATAGAGACAGTAGATCTAGCTGGTCTGTCATAATATAATAGAGACAGTAGATCTAGCTGGTCTGTCATAATATAATAGAGACAGTAGATCTAGCTGGTCTGTCATAATATAATAGAGACAGTAGATCTAGCTGGTCTGTCATAATATAATAGAGACAGTAGATCTAGCTGGTCTGTCATAATATAATAGAGACAGTAGATCTAGCTGGTCTGTCATAATATAATAGAGACAGTAGATCTAGCTGGTCTGTCATAATATAATAGAGACAGTAGATCTAGCTGGTCTGTCATAATATAATAGAGACAGTAGATCTAGCTGGTCTGTCATAATATAATAGAGACAGTAGATCTAGCTGGTCTGTCATAATATAATAGAGACAGTAGATCTAGCTGGTCTGTCATAATATAATAGAGACAGTAGATCTAGCTGGTCTGTCATAATATAATAGAGACAGTAGATCTAGCTGGTCTGTCATAATATAATAGAGACAGTAGATCTAGCTGGTCTGTCATAATATAATAGAGACAGTAGATCTAGCTGGTCTGTCATAATATAATAGAGACAGTAGATCTAGCTGGTCTGTCATAATATAATAGAGACAGTAGATCTAGCTGGTCTGTCATAATATAATAGAGACAGTAGATCTAGCTGGTCTGTCATAATATAATAGAGACAGTAGATCTAGCTGGTCTGTCATAATATAATAGAGACAGTAGATCTAGCTGGTCTGTCATAATATAATAGAGACAGTAGATCTAGCTGGTCTGTCATAATATAATAGAGACAGTAGATCTAGCTGGTCTGTCATAATATAATAGAGACAGTAGATCTAGCTGGTCTGTCATAATATAATAGAGACAGTAGATCTAGCTGGTCTGTCATAATATAATAGAGACAGTAGATCTAGCTGGTCTGTCATAATATAATAGAGACAGTAGATCTAGCTGGTCTGTCATAATATAATAGAGACAGTAGATCTAGCTGGTCTGTCATAATATAATAGAGACAGTAGATCTAGCTGGTCTGTCATAATATAATAGAGACAGTAGATCTAGCTGGTCTGTCATAATATAATAGAGACAGTAGATCTAGCTGGTCTGTCATAATATAATAGAGACAGTAGATCTAGCTGGTCTGTCATAATATAATAGAGACAGTAGATCTAGCTGGTCTGTCATAATATAATAGAGACAGTAGATCTAGCTGGTCTGTCATAATATAATAGAGACAGTAGATCTAGCTGGTCTGTCATAATATAATAGAGACAGTAGATCTAGCTGGTCTGTCATAATATAATAGAGACAGTAGATCTAGCTGGTCTGTCATAATATAATAGAGACAGTAGATCTAGCTGGTCTGTCATAATATAATAGAGACAGTAGATCTAGCTGGTCTGTCATAATATAATAGAGACAGTAGATCTAGCTGGTCTGTCATAATATAATAGAGACAGTAGATCTAGCTGGTCTGTCATAATATAATAGAGACAGTAGATCTAGCTGGTCTGTCATAATATAATAGAGACAGTAGATCTAGCTGGTCTGTCATAATATAATAGAGACAGTAGATCTAGCTGGTCTGTCATAATATAATAGAGACAGTAGATCTAGCTGGTCTGTCATAATATAATAGAGACAGTAGATCTAGCTGGTCTGTCATAATATAATAGAGACAGTAGATCTAGCTGGTCTGTCATAATATAATAGAGACAGTAGATCTAGCTGGTCTGTCATAATATAATAGAGACAGTAGATCTAGCTGGTCTGTCATAATATAATAGAGACAGTAGATCTAGCTGGTCTGTCATAATATAATAGAGACAGTAGATCTAGCTGGTCTGTCATAATATAATAGAGACAGTAGATCTAGCTGGTCTGTCATAATATAATAGAGACAGTAGATCTAGCTGGTCTGTCATAATATAATAGAGACAGTAGATCTAGCTGGTCTGTCATAATATAATAGAGACAGTAGATCTAGCTGGTCTGTCATAATATAATAGAGACAGTAGATCTAGCTGGTCTGTCATAATATAATAGAGACAGTAGATCTAGCTGGTCTGTCATAATATAATAGAGACAGTAGATCTAGCTGGTCTGTCATAATATAATAGAGACAGTAGATCTAGCTGGTCTGTCATAATATAATAGAGACAGTAGATCTAGCTGGTCTGTCATAATATAATAGAGACAGTAGATCTAGCTGGTCTGTCATAATATAATAGAGACAGTAGATCTAGCTGGTCTGTCATAATATAATAGAGACAGTAGATCTAGCTGGTCTGTCATAATATAATAGAGACAGTAGATCTAGCTGGTCTGTCATAATATAATAGAGACAGTAGATCTAGCTGGTCTGTCATAATATAATAGAGACAGTAGATCTAGCTGGTCTGTCATAATATAATAGAGACAGTAGATCTAGCTGGTCTGTCATAATATAATAGAGACAGTAGATCTAGCTGGTCTGTCATAATATAATAGAGACAGTAGATCTAGCTGGTCTGTCATAATATAATAGAGACAGTAGATCTAGCTGGTCTGTCATAATATAATAGAGACAGTAGATCTAGCTGGTCTGTCATAATATAATAGAGACAGTAGATCTAGCTGGTCTGTCATAATATAATAGAGACAGTAGATCTAGCTGGTCTGTCATAATATAATAGAGACAGTAGATCTAGCTGGTCTGTCATAATATAATAGAGACAGTAGATCTAGCTGGTCTGTCATAATATAATAGAGACAGTAGATCTAGCTGGTCTGTCATAATATAATAGAGACAGTAGATCTAGCTGGTCTGTCATAATATAATAGAGACAGTAGATCTAGCTGGTCTGTCATAATATAATAGAGACAGTAGATCTAGCTGGTCTGTCATAATATAATAGAGACAGTAGATCTAGCTGGTCTGTCATAATATAATAGAGACAGTAGATCTAGCTGGTCTGTCATAATATAATAGAGACAGTAGATCTAGCTGGTCTGTCATAATATAATAGAGACAGTAGATCTAGCTGGTCTGTCATAATATAATAGAGACAGTAGATCTAGCTGGTCTGTCATAATATAATAGAGACAGTAGATCTAGCTGGTCTGTCATAATATAATAGAGACAGTAGATCTAGCTGGTCTGTCATAATATAATAGAGACAGTAGATCTAGCTGGTCTGTCATAATATAATAGAGACAGTAGATCTAGCTGGTCTGTCATAATATAATAGAGACAGTAGATCTAGCTGGTCTGTCATAATATAATAGAGACAGTAGATCTAGCTGGTCTGTCATAATATAATAGAGACAGTAGATCTAGCTGGTCTGTCATAATATAATAGAGACAGTAGATCTAGCTGGTCTGTCATAATATAATAGAGACAGTAGATCTAGCTGGTCTGTCATAATATAATAGAGACAGTAGATCTAGCTGGTCTGTCATAATATAATAGAGACAGTAGATCTAGCTGGTCTGTCATAATATAATAGAGACAGTAGATCTAGCTGGTCTGTCATAATATAATAGAGACAGTAGATCTAGCTGGTCTGTCATAATATAATAGAGACAGTAGATCTAGCTGGTCTGTCATAATATAATAGAGACAGTAGATCTAGCTGGTCTGTCATAATATAATAGAGACAGTAGATCTAGCTGGTCTGTCATAATATAATAGAGACAGTAGATCTAGCTGGTCTGTCATAATATAATAGAGACAGTAGATCTAGCTGGTCTGTCATAATATAATAGAGACAGTAGATCTAGCTGGTCTGTCATAATATAATAGAGACAGTAGATCTAGCTGGTCTGTCATAATATAATAGAGACAGTAGATCTAGCTGGTCTGTCATAATATAATAGAGACAGTAGATCTAGCTGGTCTGTCATAATATAATAGAGACAGTAGATCTAGCTGGTCTGTCATAATATAATAGAGACAGTAGATCTAGCTGGTCTGTCATAATATAATAGAGACAGTAGATCTAGCTGGTCTGTCATAATATAATAGAGACAGTAGATCTAGCTGGTCTGTCATAATATAATAGAGACAGTAGATCTAGCTGGTCTGTCATAATATAATAGAGACAGTAGATCTAGCTGGTCTGTCATAATATAATAGAGACAGTAGATCTAGCTGGTCTGTCATAATATAATAGAGACAGTAGATCTAGCTGGTCTGTCATAATATAATAGAGACAGTAGATCTAGCTGGTCTGTCATAATATAATAGAGACAGTAGATCTAGCTGGTCTGTCATAATATAATAGAGACAGTAGATCTAGCTGGTCTGTCATAATATAATAGAGACAGTAGATCTAGCTGGTCTGTCATAATATAATAGAGACAGTAGATCTAGCTGGTCTGTCATAATATAATAGAGACAGTAGATCTAGCTGGTCTGTCATAATATAATAGAGACAGTAGATCTAGCTGGTCTGTCATAATATAATAGAGACAGTAGATCTAGCTGGTCTGTCATAATATAATAGAGACAGTAGATCTAGCTGGTCTGTCATAATATAATAGAGACAGTAGATCTAGCTGGTCTGTCATAATATAATAGAGACAGTAGATCTAGCTGGTCTGTCATAATATAATAGAGACAGTAGATCTAGCTGGTCTGTCATAATATAATAGAGACAGTAGATCTAGCTGGTCTGTCATAATATAATAGAGACAGTAGATCTAGCTGGTCTGTCATAATATAATAGAGACAGTAGATCTAGCTGGTCTGTCATAATATAATAGAGACAGTAGATCTAGCTGGTCTGTCATAATATAATAGAGACAGTAGATCTAGCTGGTCTGTCATAATATAATAGAGACAGTAGATCTAGCTGGTCTGTCATAATATAATAGAGACAGTAGATCTAGCTGGTCTGTCATAATATAATAGAGACAGTAGATCTAGCTGGTCTGTCATAATATAATAGAGACAGTAGATCTAGCTGGTCTGTCATAATATAATAGAGACAGTAGATCTAGCTGGTCTGTCATAATATAATAGAGACAGTAGATCTAGCTGGTCTGTCATAATATAATAGAGACAGTAGATCTAGCTGGTCTGTCATAATATAATAGAGACAGTAGATCTAGCTGGTCTGTCATAATATAATAGAGACAGTAGATCTAGCTGGTCTGTCATAATATAATAGAGACAGTAGATCTAGCTGGTCTGTCATAATATAATAGAGACAGTAGATCTAGCTGGTCTGTCATAATATAATAGAGACAGTAGATCTAGCTGGTCTGTCATAATATAATAGAGACAGTAGATCTAGCTGGTCTGTCATAATATAATAGAGACAGTAGATCTAGCTGGTCTGTCATAATATAATAGAGACAGTAGATCTAGCTGGTCTGTCATAATATAATAGAGACAGTAGATCTAGCTGGTCTGTCATAATATAATAGAGACAGTAGATCTAGCTGGTCTGTCATAATATAATAGAGACAGTAGATCTAGCTGGTCTGTCATAATATAATAGAGACAGTAGATCTAGCTGGTCTGTCATAATATAATAGAGACAGTAGATCTAGCTGGTCTGTCATAATATAATAGAGACAGTAGATCTAGCTGGTCTGTCATAATATAATAGAGACAGTAGATCTAGCTGGTCTGTCATAATATAATAGAGACAGTAGATCTAGCTGGTCTGTCATAATATAATAGAGACAGTAGATCTAGCTGGTCTGTCATAATATAATAGAGACAGTAGATCTAGCTGGTCTGTCATAATATAATAGAGACAGTAGATCTAGCTGGTCTGTCATAATATAATAGAGACAGTAGATCTAGCTGGTCTGTCATAATATAATAGAGACAGTAGATCTAGCTGGTCTGTCATAATATAATAGAGACAGTAGATCTAGCTGGTCTGTCATAATATAATAGAGACAGTAGATCTAGCTGGTCTGTCATAATATAATAGAGACAGTAGATCTAGCTGGTCTGTCATAATATAATAGAGACAGTAGATCTAGCTGGTCTGTCATAATATAATAGAGACAGTAGATCTAGCTGGTCTGTCATAATATAATAGAGACAGTAGATCTAGCTGGTCTGTCATAATATAATAGAGACAGTAGATCTAGCTGGTCTGTCATAATATAATAGAGACAGTAGATCTAGCTGGTCTGTCATAATATAATAGAGACAGTAGATCTAGCTGGTCTGTCATAATATAATAGAGACAGTAGATCTAGCTGGTCTGTCATAATATAATAGAGACAGTAGATCTAGCTGGTCTGTCATAATATAATAGAGACAGTAGATCTAGCTGGTCTGTCATAATATAATAGAGACAGTAGATCTAGCTGGTCTGTCATAATATAATAGAGACAGTAGATCTAGCTGGTCTGTCATAATATAATAGAGACAGTAGATCTAGCTGGTCTGTCATAATATAATAGAGACAGTAGATCTAGCTGGTCTGTCATAATATAATAGAGACAGTAGATCTAGCTGGTCTGTCATAATATAATAGAGACAGTAGATCTAGCTGGTCTGTCATAATATAATAGAGACAGTAGATCTAGCTGGTCTGTCATAATATAATAGAGACAGTAGATCTAGCTGGTCTGTCATAATATAATAGAGACAGTAGATCTAGCTGGTCTGTCATAATATAATAGAGACAGTAGATCTAGCTGGTCTGTCATAATATAATAGAGACAGTAGATCTAGCTGGTCTGTCATAATATAATAGAGACAGTAGATCTAGCTGGTCTGTCATAATATAATAGAGACAGTAGATCTAGCTGGTCTGTCATAATATAATAGAGACAGTAGATCTAGCTGGTCTGTCATAATATAATAGAGACAGTAGATCTAGCTGGTCTGTCATAATATAATAGAGACAGTAGATCTAGCTGGTCTGTCATAATATAATAGAGACAGTAGATCTAGCTGGTCTGTCATAATATAATAGAGACAGTAGATCTAGCTGGTCTGTCATAATATAATAGAGACAGTAGATCTAGCTGGTCTGTCATAATATAATAGAGACAGTAGATCTAGCTGGTCTGTCATAATATAATAGAGACAGTAGATCTAGCTGGTCTGTCATAATATAATAGAGACAGTAGATCTAGCTGGTCTGTCATAATATAATAGAGACAGTAGATCTAGCTGGTCTGTCATAATATAATAGAGACAGTAGATCTAGCTGGTCTGTCATAATATAATAGAGACAGTAGATCTAGCTGGTCTGTCATAATATAATAGAGACAGTAGATCTAGCTGGTCTGTCATAATATAATAGAGACAGTAGATCTAGCTGGTCTGTCATAATATAATAGAGACAGTAGATCTAGCTGGTCTGTCATAATATAATAGAGACAGTAGATCTAGCTGGTCTGTCATAATATAATAGAGACAGTAGATCTAGCTGGTCTGTCATAATATAATAGAGACAGTAGATCTAGCTGGTCTGTCATAATATAATAGAGACAGTAGATCTAGCTGGTCTGTCATAATATAATAGAGACAGTAGATCTAGCTGGTCTGTCATAATATAATAGAGACAGTAGATCTAGCTGGTCTGTCATAATATAATAGAGACAGTAGATCTAGCTGGTCTGTCATAATATAATAGAGACAGTAGATCTAGCTGGTCTGTCATAATATAATAGAGACAGTAGATCTAGCTGGTCTGTCATAATATAATAGAGACAGTAGATCTAGCTGGTCTGTCATAATATAATAGAGACAGTAGATCTAGCTGGTCTGTCATAATATAATAGAGACAGTAGATCTAGCTGGTCTGTCATAATATAATAGAGACAGTAGATCTAGCTGGTCTGTCATAATATAATAGAGACAGTAGATCTAGCTGGTCTGTCATAATATAATAGAGACAGTAGATCTAGCTGGTCTGTCATAATATAATAGAGACAGTAGATCTAGCTGGTCTGTCATAATATAATAGAGACAGTAGATCTAGCTGGTCTGTCATAATATAATAGAGACAGTAGATCTAGCTGGTCTGTCATAATATAATAGAGACAGTAGATCTAGCTGGTCTGTCATAATATAATAGAGACAGTAGATCTAGCTGGTCTGTCATAATATAATAGAGACAGTAGATCTAGCTGGTCTGTCATAATATAATAGAGACAGTAGATCTAGCTGGTCTGTCATAATATAATAGAGACAGTAGATCTAGCTGGTCTGTCATAATATAATAGAGACAGTAGATCTAGCTGGTCTGTCATAATATAATAGAGACAGTAGATCTAGCTGGTCTGTCATAATATAATAGAGACAGTAGATCTAGCTGGTCTGTCATAATATAATAGAGACAGTAGATCTAGCTGGTCTGTCATAATATAATAGAGACAGTAGATCTAGCTGGTCTGTCATAATATAATAGAGACAGTAGATCTAGCTGGTCTGTCATAATATAATAGAGACAGTAGATCTAGCTGGTCTGTCATAATATAATAGAGACAGTAGATCTAGCTGGTCTGTCATAATATAATAGAGACAGTAGATCTAGCTGGTCTGTCATAATATAATAGAGACAGTAGATCTAGCTGGTCTGTCATAATATAATAGAGACAGTAGATCTAGCTGGTCTGTCATAATATAATAGAGACAGTAGATCTAGCTGGTCTGTCATAATATAATAGAGACAGTAGATCTAGCTGGTCTGTCATAATATAATAGAGACAGTAGATCTAGCTGGTCTGTCATAATATAATAGAGACAGTAGATCTAGCTGGTCTGTCATAATATAATAGAGACAGTAGATCTAGCTGGTCTGTCATAATATAATAGAGACAGTAGATCTAGCTGGTCTGTCATAATATAATAGAGACAGTAGATCTAGCTGGTCTGTCATAATATAATAGAGACAGTAGATCTAGCTGGTCTGTCATAATATAATAGAGACAGTAGATCTAGCTGGTCTGTCATAATATAATAGAGACAGTAGATCTAGCTGGTCTGTCATAATATAATAGAGACAGTAGATCTAGCTGGTCTGTCATAATATAATAGAGACAGTAGATCTAGCTGGTCTGTCATAATATAATAGAGACAGTAGATCTAGCTGGTCTGTCATAATATAATAGAGACAGTAGATCTAGCTGGTCTGTCATAATATAATAGAGACAGTAGATCTAGCTGGTCTGTCATAATATAATAGAGACAGTAGATCTAGCTGGTCTGTCATAATATAATAGAGACAGTAGATCTAGCTGGTCTGTCATAATATAATAGAGACAGTAGATCTAGCTGGTCTGTCATAATATAATAGAGACAGTAGATCTAGCTGGTCTGTCATAATATAATAGAGACAGTAGATCTAGCTGGTCTGTCATAATATAATAGAGACAGTAGATCTAGCTGGTCTGTCATAATATAATAGAGACAGTAGATCTAGCTGGTCTGTCATAATATAATAGAGACAGTAGATCTAGCTGGTCTGTCATAATATAATAGAGACAGTAGATCTAGCTGGTCTGTCATAATATAATAGAGACAGTAGATCTAGCTGGTCTGTCATAATATAATAGAGACAGTAGATCTAGCTGGTCTGTCATAATATAATAGAGACAGTAGATCTAGCTGGTCTGTCATAATATAATAGAGACAGTAGATCTAGCTGGTCTGTCATAATATAATAGAGACAGTAGATCTAGCTGGTCTGTCATAATATAATAGAGACAGTAGATCTAGCTGGTCTGTCATAATATAATAGAGACAGTAGATCTAGCTGGTCTGTCATAATATAATAGAGACAGTAGATCTAGCTGGTCTGTCATAATATAATAGAGACAGTAGATCTAGCTGGTCTGTCATAATATAATAGAGACAGTAGATCTAGCTGGTCTGTCATAATATAATAGAGACAGTAGATCTAGCTGGTCTGTCATAATATAATAGAGACAGTAGATCTAGCTGGTCTGTCATAATATAATAGAGACAGTAGATCTAGCTGGTCTGTCATAATATAATAGAGACAGTAGATCTAGCTGGTCTGTCATAATATAATAGAGACAGTAGATCTAGCTGGTCTGTCATAATATAATAGAGACAGTAGATCTAGCTGGTCTGTCATAATATAATAGAGACAGTAGATCTAGCTGGTCTGTCATAATATAATAGAGACAGTAGATCTAGCTGGTCTGTCATAATATAATAGAGACAGTAGATCTAGCTGGTCTGTCATAATATAATAGAGACAGTAGATCTAGCTGGTCTGTCATAATATAATAGAGACAGTAGATCTAGCTGGTCTGTCATAATATAATAGAGACAGTAGATCTAGCTGGTCTGTCATAATATAATAGAGACAGTAGATCTAGCTGGTCTGTCATAATATAATAGAGACAGTAGATCTAGCTGGTCTGTCATAATATAATAGAGACAGTAGATCTAGCTGGTCTGTCATAATATAATAGAGACAGTAGATCTAGCTGGTCTGTCATAATATAATAGAGACAGTAGATCTAGCTGGTCTGTCATAATATAATAGAGACAGTAGATCTAGCTGGTCTGTCATAATATAATAGAGACAGTAGATCTAGCTGGTCTGTCATAATATAATAGAGACAGTAGATCTAGCTGGTCTGTCATAATATAATAGAGACAGTAGATCTAGCTGGTCTGTCATAATATAATAGAGACAGTAGATCTAGCTGGTCTGTCATAATATAATAGAGACAGTAGATCTAGCTGGTCTGTCATAATATAATAGAGACAGTAGATCTAGCTGGTCTGTCATAATATAATAGAGACAGTAGATCTAGCTGGTCTGTCATAATATAATAGAGACAGTAGATCTAGCTGGTCTGTCATAATATAATAGAGACAGTAGATCTAGCTGGTCTGTCATAATATAATAGAGACAGTAGATCTAGCTGGTCTGTCATAATATAATAGAGACAGTAGATCTAGCTGGTCTGTCATAATATAATAGAGACAGTAGATCTAGCTGGTCTGTCATAATATAATAGAGACAGTAGATCTAGCTGGTCTGTCATAATATAATAGAGACAGTAGATCTAGCTGGTCTGTCATAATATAATAGAGACAGTAGATCTAGCTGGTCTGTCATAATATAATAGAGACAGTAGATCTAGCTGGTCTGTCATAATATAATAGAGACAGTAGATCTAGCTGGTCTGTCATAATATAATAGAGACAGTAGATCTAGCTGGTCTGTCATAATATAATAGAGACAGTAGATCTAGCTGGTCTGTCATAATATAATAGAGACAGTAGATCTAGCTGGTCTGTCATAATATAATAGAGACAGTAGATCTAGCTGGTCTGTCATAATATAATAGAGACAGTAGATCTAGCTGGTCTGTCATAATATAATAGAGACAGTAGATCTAGCTGGTCTGTCATAATATAATAGAGACAGTAGATCTAGCTGGTCTGTCATAATATAATAGAGACAGTAGATCTAGCTGGTCTGTCATAATATAATAGAGACAGTAGATCTAGCTGGTCTGTCATAATATAATAGAGACAGTAGATCTAGCTGGTCTGTCATAATATAATAGAGACAGTAGATCTAGCTGGTCTGTCATAATATAATAGAGACAGTAGATCTAGCTGGTCTGTCATAATATAATAGAGACAGTAGATCTAGCTGGTCTGTCATAATATAATAGAGACAGTAGATCTAGCTGGTCTGTCATAATATAATAGAGACAGTAGATCTAGCTGGTCTGTCATAATATAATAGAGACAGTAGATCTAGCTGGTCTGTCATAATATAATAGAGACAGTAGATCTAGCTGGTCTGTCATAATATAATAGAGACAGTAGATCTAGCTGGTCTGTCATAATATAATAGAGACAGTAGATCTAGCTGGTCTGTCATAATATAATAGAGACAGTAGATCTAGCTGGTCTGTCATAATATAATAGAGACAGTAGATCTAGCTGGTCTGTCATAATATAATAGAGACAGTAGATCTAGCTGGTCTGTCATAATATAATAGAGACAGTAGATCTAGCTGGTCTGTCATAATATAATAGAGACAGTAGATCTAGCTGGTCTGTCATAATATAATAGAGACAGTAGATCTAGCTGGTCTGTCATAATATAATAGAGACAGTAGATCTAGCTGGTCTGTCATAATATAATAGAGACAGTAGATCTAGCTGGTCTGTCATAATATAATAGAGACAGTAGATCTAGCTGGTCTGTCATAATATAATAGAGACAGTAGATCTAGCTGGTCTGTCATAATATAATAGAGACAGTAGATCTAGCTGGTCTGTCATAATATAATAGAGACAGTAGATCTAGCTGGTCTGTCATAATATAATAGAGACAGTAGATCTAGCTGGTCTGTCATAATATAATAGAGACAGTAGATCTAGCTGGTCTGTCATAATATAATAGAGACAGTAGATCTAGCTGGTCTGTCATAATATAATAGAGACAGTAGATCTAGCTGGTCTGTCATAATATAATAGAGACAGTAGATCTAGCTGGTCTGTCATAATATAATAGAGACAGTAGATCTAGCTGGTCTGTCATAATATAATAGAGACAGTAGATCTAGCTGGTCTGTCATAATATAATAGAGACAGTAGATCTAGCTGGTCTGTCATAATATAATAGAGACAGTAGATCTAGCTGGTCTGTCATAATATAATAGAGACAGTAGATCTAGCTGGTCTGTCATAATATAATAGAGACAGTAGATCTAGCTGGTCTGTCATAATATAATAGAGACAGTAGATCTAGCTGGTCTGTCATAATATAATAGAGACAGTAGATCTAGCTGGTCTGTCATAATATAATAGAGACAGTAGATCTAGCTGGTCTGTCATAATATAATAGAGACAGTAGATCTAGCTGGTCTGTCATAATATAATAGAGACAGTAGATCTAGCTGGTCTGTCATAATATAATAGAGACAGTAGATCTAGCTGGTCTGTCATAATATAATAGAGACAGTAGATCTAGCTGGTCTGTCATAATATAATAGAGACAGTAGATCTAGCTGGTCTGTCATAATATAATAGAGACAGTAGATCTAGCTGGTCTGTCATAATATAATAGAGACAGTAGATCTAGCTGGTCTGTCATAATATAATAGAGACAGTAGATCTAGCTGGTCTGTCATAATATAATAGAGACAGTAGATCTAGCTGGTCTGTCATAATATAATAGAGACAGTAGATCTAGCTGGTCTGTCATAATATAATAGAGACAGTAGATCTAGCTGGTCTGTCATAATATAATAGAGACAGTAGATCTAGCTGGTCTGTCATAATATAATAGAGACAGTAGATCTAGCTGGTCTGTCATAATATAATAGAGACAGTAGATCTAGCTGGTCTGTCATAATATAATAGAGACAGTAGATCTAGCTGGTCTGTCATAATATAATAGAGACAGTAGATCTAGCTGGTCTGTCATAATATAATAGAGACAGTAGATCTAGCTGGTCTGTCATAATATAATAGAGACAGTAGATCTAGCTGGTCTGTCATAATATAATAGAGACAGTAGATCTAGCTGGTCTGTCATAATATAATAGAGACAGTAGATCTAGCTGGTCTGTCATAATATAATAGAGACAGTAGATCTAGCTGGTCTGTCATAATATAATAGAGACAGTAGATCTAGCTGGTCTGTCATAATATAATAGAGACAGTAGATCTAGCTGGTCTGTCATAATATAATAGAGACAGTAGATCTAGCTGGTCTGTCATAATATAATAGAGACAGTAGATCTAGCTGGTCTGTCATAATATAATAGAGACAGTAGATCTAGCTGGTCTGTCATAATATAATAGAGACAGTAGATCTAGCTGGTCTGTCATAATATAATAGAGACAGTAGATCTAGCTGGTCTGTCATAATATAATAGAGACAGTAGATCTAGCTGGTCTGTCATAATATAATAGAGACAGTAGATCTAGCTGGTCTGTCATAATATAATAGAGACAGTAGATCTAGCTGGTCTGTCATAATATAATAGAGACAGTAGATCTAGCTGGTCTGTCATAATATAATAGAGACAGTAGATCTAGCTGGTCTGTCATAATATAATAGAGACAGTAGATCTAGCTGGTCTGTCATAATATAATAGAGACAGTAGATCTAGCTGGTCTGTCATAATATAATAGAGACAGTAGATCTAGCTGGTCTGTCATAATATAATAGAGACAGTAGATCTAGCTGGTCTGTCATAATATAATAGAGACAGTAGATCTAGCTGGTCTGTCATAATATAATAGAGACAGTAGATCTAGCTGGTCTGTCATAATATAATAGAGACAGTAGATCTAGCTGGTCTGTCATAATATAATAGAGACAGTAGATCTAGCTGGTCTGTCATAATATAATAGAGACAGTAGATCTAGCTGGTCTGTCATAATATAATAGAGACAGTAGATCTAGCTGGTCTGTCATAATATAATAGAGACAGTAGATCTAGCTGGTCTGTCATAATATAATAGAGACAGTAGATCTAGCTGGTCTGTCATAATATAATAGAGACAGTAGATCTAGCTGGTCTGTCATAATATAATAGAGACAGTAGATCTAGCTGGTCTGTCATAATATAATAGAGACAGTAGATCTAGCTGGTCTGTCATAATATAATAGAGACAGTAGATCTAGCTGGTCTGTCATAATATAATAGAGACAGTAGATCTAGCTGGTCTGTCATAATATAATAGAGACAGTAGATCTAGCTGGTCTGTCATAATATAATAGAGACAGTAGATCTAGCTGGTCTGTCATAATATAATAGAGACAGTAGATCTAGCTGGTCTGTCATAATATAATAGAGACAGTAGATCTAGCTGGTCTGTCATAATATAATAGAGACAGTAGATCTAGCTGGTCTGTCATAATATAATAGAGACAGTAGATCTAGCTGGTCTGTCATAATATAATAGAGACAGTAGATCTAGCTGGTCTGTCATAATATAATAGAGACAGTAGATCTAGCTGGTCTGTCATAATATAATAGAGACAGTAGATCTAGCTGGTCTGTCATAATATAATAGAGACAGTAGATCTAGCTGGTCTGTCATAATATAATAGAGACAGTAGATCTAGCTGGTCTGTCATAATATAATAGAGACAGTAGATCTAGCTGGTCTGTCATAATATAATAGAGACAGTAGATCTAGCTGGTCTGTCATAATATAATAGAGACAGTAGATCTAGCTGGTCTGTCATAATATAATAGAGACAGTAGATCTAGCTGGTCTGTCATAATATAATAGAGACAGTAGATCTAGCTGGTCTGTCATAATATAATAGAGACAGTAGATCTAGCTGGTCTGTCATAATATAATAGAGACAGTAGATCTAGCTGGTCTGTCATAATATAATAGAGACAGTAGATCTAGCTGGTCTGTCATAATATAATAGAGACAGTAGATCTAGCTGGTCTGTCATAATATAATAGAGACAGTAGATCTAGCTGGTCTGTCATAATATAATAGAGACAGTAGATCTAGCTGGTCTGTCATAATATAATAGAGACAGTAGATCTAGCTGGTCTGTCATAATATAATAGAGACAGTAGATCTAGCTGGTCTGTCATAATATAATAGAGACAGTAGATCTAGCTGGTCTGTCATAATATAATAGAGACAGTAGATCTAGCTGGTCTGTCATAATATAATAGAGACAGTAGATCTAGCTGGTCTGTCATAATATAATAGAGACAGTAGATCTAGCTGGTCTGTCATAATATATAGAGACAGTAGATCTAGCTGGTCTGTCATAATATAATAGAGACAGTAGATCTAGCTGGTCTGTCATAATATAATAGAGACAGTAGATCTAGCTGGTCTGTCATAATATAATAGAGACAGTAGATCTAGCTGGTCTGTCATAATATAATAGAGACAGTAGATCTAGCTGGTCTGTCATAATATAATAGAGACAGTAGATCTAGCTGGTCTGTCATAATATAATAGAGACAGTAGATCTAGCTGGTCTGTCATAATATAATAGAGACAGTAGATCTAGCTGGTCTGTCATAATATAATAGAGACAGTAGATCTAGCTGGTCTGTCATAATATAATAGAGACAGTAGATCTAGCTGGTCTGTCATAATATAATAGAGACAGTAGATCTAGCTGGTCTGTCATAATATAATAGAGACAGTAGATCTAGCTGGTCTGTCATAATATAATAGAGACAGTAGATCTAGCTGGTCTGTCATAATATAATAGAGACAGTAGATCTAGCTGGTCTGTCATAATATAATAGAGACAGTAGATCTAGCTGGTCTGTCATAATATAATAGAGACAGTAGATCTAGCTGGTCTGTCATAATATAATAGAGACAGTAGATCTAGCTGGTCTGTCATAATATAATAGAGACAGTAGATCTAGCTGGTCTGTCATAATATAATAGAGACAGTAGATCTAGCTGGTCTGTCATAATATAATAGAGACAGTAGATCTAGCTGGTCTGTCATAATATAATAGAGACAGTAGATCTAGCTGGTCTGTCATAATATAATAGAGACAGTAGATCTAGCTGGTCTGTCATAATATAATAGAGACAGTAGATCTAGCTGGTCTGTCATAATATAATAGAGACAGTAGATCTAGCTGGTCTGTCATAATATAATAGAGACAGTAGATCTAGCTGGTCTGTCATAATATAATAGAGACAGTAGATCTAGCTGGTCTGTCATAATATAATAGAGACAGTAGATCTAGCTGGTCTGTCATAATATAATAGAGACAGTAGATCTAGCTGGTCTGTCATAATATAATAGAGACAGTAGATCTAGCTGGTCTGTCATAATATAATAGAGACAGTAGATCTAGCTGGTCTGTCATAATATAATAGAGACAGTAGATCTAGCTGGTCTGTCATAATATAATAGAGACAGTAGATCTAGCTGGTCTGTCATAATATAATAGAGACAGTAGATCTAGCTGGTCTGTCATAATATAATAGAGACAGTAGATCTAGCTGGTCTGTCATAATATAATAGAGACAGTAGATCTAGCTGGTCTGTCATAATATAATAGAGACAGTAGATCTAGCTGGTCTGTCATAATATAATAGAGACAGTAGATCTAGCTGGTCTGTCATAATATAATAGAGACAGTAGATCTAGCTGGTCTGTCATAATATAATAGAGACAGTAGATCTAGCTGGTCTGTCATAATATAATAGAGACAGTAGATCTAGCTGGTCTGTCATAATATAATAGAGACAGTAGATCTAGCTGGTCTGTCATAATATAATAGAGACAGTAGATCTAGCTGGTCTGTCATAATATAATAGAGACAGTAGATCTAGCTGGTCTGTCATAATATAATAGAGACAGTAGATCTAGCTGGTCTGTCATAATATAATAGAGACAGTAGATCTAGCTGGTCTGTCATAATATAATAGAGACAGTAGATCTAGCTGGTCTGTCATAATATAATAGAGACAGTAGATCTAGCTGGTCTGTCATAATATAATAGAGACAGTAGATCTAGCTGGTCTGTCATAATAATAGAGACAGTAGATCTAGCTGGTCTGTCATAATATAATAGAGACAGTAGATCTAGCTGGTCTGTCATAATATAATAGAGACAGTAGATCTAGCTGGTCTGTCATAATATAATAGAGACAGTAGATCTAGCTGGTCTGTCATAATATAATAGAGACAGTAGATCTAGCTGGTCTGTCATAATATAATAGAGACAGTAGATCTAGCTGGTCTGTCATAATATAATAGAGACAGTAGATCTAGCTGGTCTGTCATAATATAATAGAGACAGTAGATCTAGCTGGTCTGTCATAATATAATAGAGACAGTAGATCTAGCTGGTCTGTCATAATATAATAGAGACAGTAGATCTAGCTGGTCTGTCATAATATAATAGAGACAGTAGATCTAGCTGGTCTGTCATAATATAATAGAGACAGTAGATCTAGCTGGTCTGTCATAATATAATAGAGACAGTAGATCTAGCTGGTCTGTCATATATAATAAGACAGTGATCTAGCTGGTCTGTCATAATATAATAGAGACAGTAGATCTAGCTGGTCTGTCATAATATAATAGAGACAGTAGATCTAGCTGGTCTGTCATAATATAATAGAGACAGTAGATCTAGCTGGTCTGTCATAATATAATAGAGACAGTAGATCTAGCTGGTCTGTCATAATATAATAGAGACAGTAGATCTAGCTGGTCTGTCATAATATAATAGAGACAGTAGATCTAGCTGGTCTGTCATAATATAATAGAGACAGTAGATCTAGCTGGTCTGTCATAATATAATAGAGACAGTAGATCTAGCTGGTCTGTCATAATATAATAGAGACAGTAGATCTAGCTGGTCTGTCATAATATAATAGAGACAGTAGATCTAGCTGGTCTGTCATAATATAATAGAGACAGTAGATCTAGCTGGTCTGTCATAATATAATAGAGACAGTAGATCTAGCTGGTCTGTCATAATATAATAGAGACAGTAGATCTAGCTGGTCTGTCATAATATAATAGAGACAGTAGATCTAGCTGGTCTGTCATAATATAATAGAGACAGTAGATCTAGCTGGTCTGTCATAATATAATAGAGACAGTAGATCTAGCTGGTCTGTCATAATATAATAGAGACAGTAGATCTAGCTGGTCTGTCATAATATAATAGAGACAGTAGATCTAGCTGGTCTGTCATAATATAATAGAGACAGTAGATCTAGCTGGTCTGTCATAATATAATAGAGACAGTAGATCTAGCTGGTCTGTCATAATATAATAGAGACAGTAGATCTAGCTGGTCTGTCATAATATAATAGAGAGTAGATCTAGCTGGTCTGTCATAATATAATAGAGACAGTAGATCTAGCTGGTCTGTCATAATATAATAGAGACAGTAGATCTAGCTGGTCTGTCATAATATAATAGAGACAGTAGATCTAGCTGGTCTGTCATAATATAATAGAGACAGTAGATCTAGCTGGTCTGTCATATATAATAGAGACAGTAGATCTAGCTGGTCTGTCATAATATAATAGAGACAGTAGATCTAGCTGGTCTGTCATAATATAATAGAGACAGTAGATCTAGCTGGTCTGTCATAATATAATAGAGACAGTAGATCTAGCTGGTCTGTCATAATATAATAGAGACAGTAGATCTAGCTGGTCTGTCATAATTTAATAGAGACAGTAGATCTAGCTGGTCTGTCATAATATAATAGAGACAGTAGATCTAGCTGGTCTGTCATAATATAATAGAGACAGTAGATCTAGCTGGTCTGTCATAATTTAATAGAGGCAGTAGATCTAGCTGGTCTGTCATAATATAATAGAGACAGTAGATCTAGCTGGTCTGTCATAATATAATAGAGACAGTAGATCTAGCTGGTCTGTCATAATATAATAGAGACAGTAGATCTAGCTGGTCTGTCATAATATAAGAGACAGTAGATCTAGCTGGTCTGTCATAATATAATAGAGACAGTAGATCTAGCTGGTCTGTCATAATATAATAGAGACAGTAGATCTAGCTGGTCTGTCATAATATAATAGAGACAGTAGATCTAGCTGGTCTGTCATAATATAAGATAGACAGTAATCTGTCATAATATAATAGAGACAAATCTAGCTGGTCTGTCATAATTAATAGAGACAGTAGATCTAGCTGGTCTGTCATAATATAATAGAGACAGTAGATCTAGCTGGTCTGTCATAATTTAATAGAGACAGTAGATCTAGCTGGTCTGTCATAATATAATAGAGACAGTAGATCTAGCTGGTCTGTCTAATATAATAGAGACAGTTGATCTAGCTGGTCTGTCATAATATAATAGAGACAGTAGATCTAGCTGGTCTGTCATAATATAATAGAGACAGTAATCTAGCTGGTCTGTCATAATATAATAAGACAGTAGATCTAGCTGGTCTGTCATAATTAATAGAGACAGTAGATCTAGCTGGTCTGTCATAATATAATAGAGACAGTAGATCTAGCTGGTCTGTCATAATATAATAGAGACAGTAGATCTAGCTGGTCTGTCATATTATAATAGAGACAGTAGATCTAGCTGGTCTGTCATAATATAATAGAGACAGTAGATCTAGCTGGTCTGTCATAATATAATGA
This sequence comes from Oncorhynchus kisutch, assembly GCF_002021735.2. Taxonomy (NCBI): domain Eukaryota; kingdom Metazoa; phylum Chordata; class Actinopteri; order Salmoniformes; family Salmonidae; genus Oncorhynchus; species Oncorhynchus kisutch. Next base: position 57,996 of record NW_022262510.1, read on the forward strand.
GACATTA
>NW_022262511.1:0-44237 GCF_002021735.2 Oncorhynchus kisutch
TAGCTGGTCTGTCATAATATAAGAGAGACAGTAGATCTAGCTGGTCTGTCATAATTAAATAGAGACAGTAGATCTAGCTGGTCTGTCATAATATAATAGAGACAGTAGATCTAGCTGGTCTGTCATAATATAATAGAGACAGTAGATCTAGCTGGTCTGTCATAATATAATAGAGACAGTAGATCTAGCTGGTCTGTCATAATATAATAGAGACAGTAGATCTAGCTGGTCTGTCATAATATAATAGAGACAGTAGATCTAGCTGGTCTGTCATAATATAATAGAGACAGTAGATCTAGCTGGTCTGTCATAATATAATAGAGACAGTAGATCTAGCTGGTCTGTCATAATATAATAGAGACAGTAGATCTAGCTGGTCTGTCATAATATAATAGAGACAGTAGTATCTAGCTGGTCTGTCATAATATAATAGAGACAGTAGATCTAGCTGGTCTGTCATAATAAATAGAGACAGTAGATCTAGCTGGTCTGTCATAATATATAAGAGACAGTAGATCTAGCTGGTCTGTCATAATATAATAGAGACAGTAGATCTAGCTGGTCTGTCATAATATAATAGAGACAGTAGATCTAGCTGGTCTGTCATAATATAATAGAGACAGTAGATCTAGCTGGTCTGTCATATTATAATAGAGACAGTAGATCTAGCTGGTCTGTCATAATATAATAGAGACAGTAGATCTAGCTGGTCTGTCATAATATAATAGAGACAGTAGATCTAGCTGGTCTGTCATAATATAATAGAGACAGTAGATCTAACTGGTCTGGCATAATATAATAGAGACATAGAGACAGTCTATCTAGCTGTCTGTCATATTATAATAGAGACAGTAGATCTAGCTGGTCTGTCATAATATAAAAGATACATAGAAACAGTAGATCTAGCTGGTCTGTCATATTATAATAGAGACCGTAGATCTAGCTGGTCTATCATAATATAATAGAGACAGTAGATCTAGCTGGTCTGTCATAATATAATAGAGACAGTAGATCTAGCTGGTCTGTCATAATATAATAGAGACAGTAGATCTAGCTGGTCTGTCATAATATAATAGAGACAGTAGATCTAGCTGGTCTGTCATAATATAATAGAGACAGTAGATCTAGCTGGTCTGTCATAATATAATAGAGACAGTAGATCTAGCTGGTCTGTCATAATATAATAGAGACAGTAGATCTAGCTGGTCTGTCATAATATAATAGAGACAGTAGATCTAGCTGGTCTGTCATATATAATAGAGACAGTAGATCTAGCTGGTCTGTCATAATATAATAGAGACAGTAGATCTAGCTGGTCTGTCATAATATAATAGAGACAGTAGATCTAGCTGGTCTGTCATAATATAATAGAGACAGTAGATCTAGCTGGTCTGTCATAATATAATAGAGACAGTAGATCTAGCTGGTCTGTCATAATATAATAGAGAGACAGTAGATCTAGCTGGTCTGTCATAATATAATAGAGACAGTAGATCTAGCTGGTCTGTCATAATATAATAGAGACAGTAGATCTAGCTGGTCTGTCATAATATAATAGAGACAGTAGATCTAGCTGGTCTGTCATAATATAATAGAGACAGTAGATCTAGCTGGTCTGTCATAATATAATAGAGACAGTAGATCTAGCTGGTCTGTCATAATATAATAGAGACAGTAGATCTAGCTGGTCTGTCATAATATAATAGAGACAGTAGATCTAGCTGGTCTGTCATAATATAATAGAGACAGTAGATCTAGCTGGTCTGTCATAATATAATAGAGACAGTAGATCTAGCTGGTCTGTCATAATATAATAGAGACAGTAGATCTAGCTGGTCTGTCATAATATAATAGAGACAGTAGATCTAGCTGGTCTGTCATAATATAATAGAGACAGTAGATCTAGCTGGTCTGTCATAATATAATAGAGACAGTAGATCTAGCTGGTCTGTCATAATATAATAGAGACAGTAGATCTAGCTGGTCTGTCATAATATAATAGAGACAGTAGATCTAGCTGGTCTGTCATAATATAATAGAGACAGTAGATCTAGCTGGTCTGTCATAATATAATAGAGACAGTAGATCTAGCTGGTCTGTCATAATATAATAGAGACAGTAGATCTAGCTGGTCTGTCATAATATAATAGAGACAGTAGATCTAGCTGGTCTGTCATAATATAATAGAGACAGTAGATCTAGCTGGTCTGTCATAATATAATAGAGACAGTAGATCTAGCTGGTCTGTCATAATATAATAGAGACAGTAGATCTAGCTGGTCTGTCATAATATAATAGAGACAGTAGATCTAGCTGGTCTGTCATAATATAATAGAGACAGTAGATCTAGCTGGTCTGTCATAATATAATAGAGACAGTAGATCTAGCTGGTCTGTCATAATATAATAGAGACAGTAGATCTAGCTGGTCTGTCATAATATAATAGAGACAGTAGATCTAGCTGGTCTGTCATAATATAATAGAGACAGTAGATCTAGCTGGTCTGTCATAATATAATAGAGACAGTAGATCTAGCTGGTCTGTCATAATATAATAGAGACAGTAGATCTAGCTGGTCTGTCATAATATAATAGAGACAGTAGATCTAGCTGGTCTGTCATAATATAATAGAGACAGTAGATCTAGCTGGTCTGTCATAATATAATAGAGACAGTAGATCTAGCTGGTCTGTCATAATATAATAGAGACAGTAGATCTAGCTGGTCTGTCATAATATAATAGAGACAGTAGATCTAGCTGGTCTGTCATAATATAATAGAGACAGTAGATCTAGCTGGTCTGTCATAATATAATAGAGACAGTAGATCTAGCTGGTCTGTCATAATATAATAGAGACAGTAGATCTAGCTGGTCTGTCATAATATAATAGAGACAGTAGATCTAGCTGGTCTGTCATAATATAATAGAGACAGTAGATCTAGCTGGTCTGTCATAATATAATAGAGACAGTAGATCTAGCTGGTCTGTCATAATATAATAGAGACAGTAGATCTAGCTGGTCTGTCATAATATAATAGAGACAGTAGATCTAGCTGGTCTGTCATAATATAATAGAGACAGTAGATCTAGCTGGTCTGTCATAATATAATAGAGACAGTAGATCTAGCTGGTCTGTCATAATATAATAGAGACAGTAGATCTAGCTGGTCTGTCATAATATAATAGAGACAGTAGATCTAGCTGGTCTGTCATAATATAATAGAGACAGTAGATCTAGCTGGTCTGTCATAATATAATAGAGACAGTAGATCTAGCTGGTCTGTCATAATATAATAGAGACAGTAGATCTAGCTGGTCTGTCATAATATAATAGAGACAGTAGATCTAGCTGGTCTGTCATAATATAATAGAGACAGTAGATCTAGCTGGTCTGTCATAATATAATAGAGACAGTAGATCTAGCTGGTCTGTCATAATATAATAGAGACAGTAGATCTAGCTGGTCTGTCATAATATAATAGAGACAGTAGATCTAGCTGGTCTGTCATAATATAATAGAGACAGTAGATCTAGCTGGTCTGTCATAATATAATAGAGACAGTAGATCTAGCTGGTCTGTCATAATATAATAGAGACAGTAGATCTAGCTGGTCTGTCATAATATAATAGAGACAGTAGATCTAGCTGGTCTGTCATAATATAATAGAGACAGTAGATCTAGCTGGTCTGTCATAATATAATAGAGACAGTAGATCTAGCTGGTCTGTCATAATATAATAGAGACAGTAGATCTAGCTGGTCTGTCATAATATAATAGAGACAGTAGATCTAGCTGGTCTGTCATAATATAATAGAGACAGTAGATCTAGCTGGTCTGTCATAATATAATAGAGACAGTAGATCTAGCTGGTCTGTCATAATATAATAGAGACAGTAGATCTAGCTGGTCTGTCATAATATAATAGAGACAGTAGATCTAGCTGGTCTGTCATAATATAATAGAGACAGTAGATCTAGCTGGTCTGTCATAATATAATAGAGACAGTAGATCTAGCTGGTCTGTCATAATATAATAGAGACAGTAGATCTAGCTGGTCTGTCATAATATAATAGAGACAGTAGATCTAGCTGGTCTGTCATAATATAATAGAGACAGTAGATCTAGCTGGTCTGTCATAATATAATAGAGACAGTAGATCTAGCTGGTCTGTCATAATATAATAGAGACAGTAGATCTAGCTGGTCTGTCATAATATAATAGAGACAGTAGATCTAGCTGGTCTGTCATAATATAATAGAGACAGTAGATCTAGCTGGTCTGTCATAATATAATAGAGACAGTAGATCTAGCTGGTCTGTCATAATATAATAGAGACAGTAGATCTAGCTGGTCTGTCATAATATAATAGAGACAGTAGATCTAGCTGGTCTGTCATAATATAATAGAGACAGTAGATCTAGCTGGTCTGTCATAATATAATAGAGACAGTAGATCTAGCTGGTCTGTCATAATATAATAGAGACAGTAGATCTAGCTGGTCTGTCATAATATAATAGAGACAGTAGATCTAGCTGGTCTGTCATAATATAATAGAGACAGTAGATCTAGCTGGTCTGTCATAATATAATAGAGACAGTAGATCTAGCTGGTCTGTCATAATATAATAGAGACAGTAGATCTAGCTGGTCTGTCATAATATAATAGAGACAGTAGATCTAGCTGGTCTGTCATAATATAATAGAGACAGTAGATCTAGCTGGTCTGTCATAATATAATAGAGACAGTAGATCTAGCTGGTCTGTCATAATATAATAGAGACAGTAGATCTAGCTGGTCTGTCATAATATAATAGAGACAGTAGATCTAGCTGGTCTGTCATAATATAATAGAGACAGTAGATCTAGCTGGTCTGTCATAATATAATAGAGACAGTAGATCTAGCTGGTCTGTCATAATATAATAGAGACAGTAGATCTAGCTGGTCTGTCATAATATAATAGAGACAGTAGATCTAGCTGGTCTGTCATAATATAATAGAGACAGTAGATCTAGCTGGTCTGTCATAATATAATAGAGACAGTAGATCTAGCTGGTCTGTCATAATATAATAGAGACAGTAGATCTAGCTGGTCTGTCATAATATAATAGAGACAGTAGATCTAGCTGGTCTGTCATAATATAATAGAGACAGTAGATCTAGCTGGTCTGTCATAATATAATAGAGACAGTAGATCTAGCTGGTCTGTCATAATATAATAGAGACAGTAGATCTAGCTGGTCTGTCATAATATAATAGAGACAGTAGATCTAGCTGGTCTGTCATAATATAATAGAGACAGTAGATCTAGCTGGTCTGTCATAATATAATAGAGACAGTAGATCTAGCTGGTCTGTCATAATATAATAGAGACAGTAGATCTAGCTGGTCTGTCATAATATAATAGAGACAGTAGATCTAGCTGGTCTGTCATAATATAATAGAGACAGTAGATCTAGCTGGTCTGTCATAATATAATAGAGACAGTAGATCTAGCTGGTCTGTCATAATATAATAGAGACAGTAGATCTAGCTGGTCTGTCATAATATAATAGAGACAGTAGATCTAGCTGGTCTGTCATAATATAATAGAGACAGTAGATCTAGCTGGTCTGTCATAATATAATAGAGACAGTAGATCTAGCTGGTCTGTCATAATATAATAGAGACAGTAGATCTAGCTGGTCTGTCATAATATAATAGAGACAGTAGATCTAGCTGGTCTGTCATAATATAATAGAGACAGTAGATCTAGCTGGTCTGTCATAATATAATAGAGACAGTAGATCTAGCTGGTCTGTCATAATATAATAGAGACAGTAGATCTAGCTGGTCTGTCATAATATAATAGAGACAGTAGATCTAGCTGGTCTGTCATAATATAATAGAGACAGTAGATCTAGCTGGTCTGTCATAATATAATAGAGACAGTAGATCTAGCTGGTCTGTCATAATATAATAGAGACAGTAGATCTAGCTGGTCTGTCATAATATAATAGAGACAGTAGATCTAGCTGGTCTGTCATAATATAATAGAGACAGTAGATCTAGCTGGTCTGTCATAATATAATAGAGACAGTAGATCTAGCTGGTCTGTCATAATATAATAGAGACAGTAGATCTAGCTGGTCTGTCATAATATAATAGAGACAGTAGATCTAGCTGGTCTGTCATAATATAATAGAGACAGTAGATCTAGCTGGTCTGTCATAATATAATAGAGACAGTAGATCTAGCTGGTCTGTCATAATATAATAGAGACAGTAGATCTAGCTGGTCTGTCATAATATAATAGAGACAGTAGATCTAGCTGGTCTGTCATAATATAATAGAGACAGTAGATCTAGCTGGTCTGTCATAATATAATAGAGACAGTAGATCTAGCTGGTCTGTCATAATATAATAGAGACAGTAGATCTAGCTGGTCTGTCATAATATAATAGAGACAGTAGATCTAGCTGGTCTGTCATAATATAATAGAGACAGTAGATCTAGCTGGTCTGTCATAATATAATAGAGACAGTAGATCTAGCTGGTCTGTCATAATATAATAGAGACAGTAGATCTAGCTGGTCTGTCATAATATAATAGAGACAGTAGATCTAGCTGGTCTGTCATAATATAATAGAGACAGTAGATCTAGCTGGTCTGTCATAATATAATAGAGACAGTAGATCTAGCTGGTCTGTCATAATATAATAGAGACAGTAGATCTAGCTGGTCTGTCATAATATAATAGAGACAGTAGATCTAGCTGGTCTGTCATAATATAATAGAGACAGTAGATCTAGCTGGTCTGTCATAATATAATAGAGACAGTAGATCTAGCTGGTCTGTCATAATATAATAGAGACAGTAGATCTAGCTGGTCTGTCATAATATAATAGAGACAGTAGATCTAGCTGGTCTGTCATAATATAATAGAGACAGTAGATCTAGCTGGTCTGTCATAATATAATAGAGACAGTAGATCTAGCTGGTCTGTCATAATATAATAGAGACAGTAGATCTAGCTGGTCTGTCATAATATAATAGAGACAGTAGATCTAGCTGGTCTGTCATAATATAATAGAGACAGTAGATCTAGCTGGTCTGTCATAATATAATAGAGACAGTAGATCTAGCTGGTCTGTCATAATATAATAGAGACAGTAGATCTAGCTGGTCTGTCATAATATAATAGAGACAGTAGATCTAGCTGGTCTGTCATAATATAATAGAGACAGTAGATCTAGCTGGTCTGTCATAATATAATAGAGACAGTAGATCTAGCTGGTCTGTCATAATATAATAGAGACAGTAGATCTAGCTGGTCTGTCATAATATAATAGAGACAGTAGATCTAGCTGGTCTGTCATAATATAATAGAGACAGTAGATCTAGCTGGTCTGTCATAATATATAGAGACAGTAGATCTAGCTGGTCTGTCATAATATAATAGAGACAGTAGATCTAGCTGGTCTGTCATAATATAATAGAGACAGTAGATCTAGCTGGTCTGTCATAATATAATAGAGACAGTAGATCTAGCTGGTCTGTCATAATATAATAGAGACAGTAGATCTAGCTGGTCTGTCATAATATAATAGAGACAGTAGATCTAGCTGGTCTGTCATAATATAATAGAGACAGTAGATCTAGCTGGTCTGTCATAATATAATAGAGACAGTAGATCTAGCTGGTCTGTCATAATATAATAGAGACAGTAGATCTAGCTGGTCTGTCATAATATAATAGAGACAGTAGATCTAGCTGGTCTGTCATAATATAATAGAGACAGTAGATCTAGCTGGTCTGTCATAATATAATAGAGACAGTAGATCTAGCTGGTCTGTCATAATATAATAGAGACAGTAGATCTAGCTGGTCTGTCATAATATAATAGAGACAGTAGATCTAGCTGGTCTGTCATAATATAATAGAGACAGTAGATCTAGCTGGTCTGTCATAATATAATAGAGACAGTAGATCTAGCTGGTCTGTCATAATATAATAGAGACAGTAGATCTAGCTGGTCTGTCATAATATAATAGAGACAGTAGATCTAGCTGGTCTGTCATAATATAATAGAGACAGTAGATCTAGCTGGTCTGTCATAATATAATAGAGACAGTAGATCTAGCTGGTCTGTCATAATATAATAGAGACAGTAGATCTAGCTGGTCTGTCATAATATAATAGAGACAGTAGATCTAGCTGGTCTGTCATAATATAATAGAGACAGTAGATCTAGCTGGTCTGTCATAATATAATAGAGACAGTAGATCTAGCTGGTCTGTCATAATATAATAGAGACAGTAGATCTAGCTGGTCTGTCATAATATAATAGAGACAGTAGATCTAGCTGGTCTGTCATAATATAATAGAGACAGTAGATCTAGCTGGTCTGTCATAATATAATAGAGACAGTAGATCTAGCTGGTCTGTCATAATATAATAGAGACAGTAGATCTAGCTGGTCTGTCATAATATAATAGAGACAGTAGATCTAGCTGGTCTGTCATAATATAATAGAGACAGTAGATCTAGCTGGTCTGTCATAATATAATAGAGACAGTAGATCTAGCTGGTCTGTCATAATATAATAGAGACAGTAGATCTAGCTGGTCTGTCATAATATAATAGAGACAGTAGATCTAGCTGGTCTGTCATAATATAATAGAGACAGTAGATCTAGCTGGTCTGTCATAATATAATAGAGACAGTAGATCTAGCTGGTCTGTCATAATATAATAGAGACAGTAGATCTAGCTGGTCTGTCATAATATAATAGAGACAGTAGATCTAGCTGGTCTGTCATAATATAATAGAGACAGTAGATCTAGCTGGTCTGTCATAATATAATAGAGACAGTAGATCTAGCTGGTCTGTCATAATATAATAGAGACAGTAGATCTAGCTGGTCTGTCATAATATAATAGAGACAGTAGATCTAGCTGGTCTGTCATAATATAATAGAGACAGTAGATCTAGCTGGTCTGTCATAATATAATAGAGACAGTAGATCTAGCTGGTCTGTCATAATATAATAGAGACAGTAGATCTAGCTGGTCTGTCATAATATAATAGAGACAGTAGATCTAGCTGGTCTGTCATAATATAATAGAGACAGTAGATCTAGCTGGTCTGTCATAATATAATAGAGACAGTAGATCTAGCTGGTCTGTCATAATATAATAGAGACAGTAGATCTAGCTGGTCTGTCATAATATAATAGAGACAGTAGATCTAGCTGGTCTGTCATAATATAATAGAGACAGTAGATCTAGCTGGTCTGTCATAATATAATAGAGACAGTAGATCTAGCTGGTCTGTCATAATATAATAGAGACAGTAGATCTAGCTGGTCTGTCATAATATAATAGAGACAGTAGATCTAGCTGGTCTGTCATAATATAATAGAGACAGTAGATCTAGCTGGTCTGTCATATTATAATAGAGACAGTAGATCTAGCTGGTCTGTCATATATAATAGAGACAGTAGATCTAGCTGGTCTGTCATAATATAATAGAGACCAGTTGTTCTAGCCTGGTCTGTCAATATAATAGAGACAGTTGATCTAGTGGTCTGTCATATTATAAAAGAGAAGTTGATCTAGCTGGTCTGTCCTATTATAAAAGAGAAAGTAGATCTAGCTGGTCTGTCATATCATAAAAGAGACAGTAGATCTAGCTGGTCTGTCATAATATAATAGAGGACAGTAGAATCTAGCAGGTCTGTCATAATATAATAGAGAAGTAGATCTAGCTGGTCTGTAATAATGTAATAGAGACAGTTGATCTAGCTGGTCTGTCATATTATAAAAGAGACAGTGATCTAGCTGGTCTGCCATATCTAAAAGAGACAGTAGATCTAGCTGGTCTGTCATATCATAAAGAGACAGTAGATCTAGCTGGTCTGTCATAATATAATAGAGACAGTAGATCTAGCTGGTCTGTTCATTATATAATAGATGACAGTAGATATAGCTGGTCTGTCATATATTAATATAGACAGTAGATCTTGCTGGTCTGTCAATATAATAGAGACAGTAGATCTAGCTGGTTTGTCATAATATAATAGAGATAGTAGAACTAGGTGGTCTGTCATAAAATAATAGACTATTGATCTAGCTGGTCTGTCAAAATATAATAGAGACAGTAGATCTAGCTGGTCTGTCATTATAAAGAGACAGTATCTAGCTGGTCTGTCATAATAAAATAGAGAGTAGATCTAGCTGGTCTGTTTTTAATATAATAGAGACAGCAGATATAGCTGGTCTGTCATAATATAATAGAGACAGTAGATGTTTTTTATTTTATTTTTATTTATTTATTTCACCTTTATTTAACCAGGTAGGCTAGTTGAGAACAAGTTCTCATTTGCAACTGCGACCTGGCCAAGATAAAGCATTAGCAGTGTGAACAGACAACACAGAGTTACACATGGAGTAAACAATTAACAAGTCAATAACACAGAAAACAAAGGGGGAGTCTATATACAATGTGTGCAAAAGGCATGAGGAGGTAGGCAAATAATTACAATCTTGCAGATTAACACTGGAGTGATAAATGATCAGATGGTCATGTACAGGTAGAGATATTGGTGTGCAAAAGAGCAGAAAAGTAAATAAATAAAAACAGTATGGGGATGAGGTAGGTGAAAATGGTGGGCTATTTATCAATAGACTATGTACAGCTGCAGCGATCGGTTAGCTGCTCAGATAGCTGATGTTTGAAGTTGGTGAGGGAGATAAAAGTCTCCAACTTCAGCGATTTTTGCAATTCGTTCCAGTCACAGGCAGCAGAGTACTGGAACGAAAGGCGGCCAAATGAGGTGTTGTATTTAGGGATGATCAGTGAGATACACCTGCTGGAGCGCGTGCTACGGATGGGTGTTGCCATCGTGACCAGTGAGCTGAGATAAGGCGGAGCTTTACCTAGCATAGACTTGTAGATGACCTGGAGCCAGTGGGTCTGGCGACGAATATGTAGCGAGGGCCAGCCGACTAGAGCATACAAGTCGCAGTGGTGGGTGGTATAAGGTGCTTTAGTGACAAAACGGATGGCACTGTGATAGACTGCATCCAGTTTGCTGAGTAGAGTGTTGGAAGCCATTTTGTAGATGACATCGCCGAAGTCGAAGATCGGTAGGATAGTCAGTTTTACTAGGGTAAGCTTGGCGGCGTGAGTGAAGGAGGCTTTGTTGCGGAATAGAAAGCCGACTCTTGATTTGATTTTCGATTGGAGATGTTTGATATGAGTCTGGAAGGAGAGTTTGCAGTCTAGCCAGACACCTAGGTACTTATAGACGTCCACATATTCTAGGTCGGAACCATCCAGGGTGGTGATGCTAGTCGGGCATGCAGGTGCAGGCAGCGACCGGTTGAAAAGCATGCATTTGGTTTTACTAGCGTTTAAGAGCAGTTGGAGGCCACGGAAGGAGTGTTGTATGGCATTGAAGCTTGTTTGGAGGTTAGATAGCACAGTGTCCAAAGACGGGCCGAAAGTATATAGAATGGTGTCGTCTGCGTAGAGGTGGATCAGGGAATCGCCCGCAGCAAGAGCAACATCATTGATATACACAGAGAAAAGAGTCGGCCCGAGAATTGAACCCTGTGGCACCCCCATAGAGACTGCCAGAGGACCGGACAGCAAGCCCTCCGATTTGACACACTGAACTCTGTCTGCAAAGTAATTGGTGAACCAGGCAAGGCAGTCATCCGAAAAACCGAGGCTACTGAGTCTGCCGATAAGAATATGGTGATTGACAGAGTCGAAAGCCTTGGCAAGGTCGATGAAGACGGCTGCACAGTACTGTCTTTTATCGATGGCGGTTATGATATCGTTTAGTACCTTGAGTGTGGCTGAGGTGCACCCATGACCGGCTCGGAAACCAGATTGCACAGCGGAGAAGGTACGGTGGGATTCGAGATGGTCAGTGACCTGTTTGTTGACTTGGCTTTCGAAGACCTTAGATAGGCAGGGCAGGATGGATATAGGTCTGTAACAGTTTGGGTCCAGGGTGTCTCCCCCTTTGAAGAGGGGGATGACTGCGGCAGCTTTCCAATCCTTGGGGATCTCAGACGAGATGAAAGAGAGGTTGAACAGGCTGGTAATAGGGGTTGCGACAATGGTGGCAGATAGTTTCAGAAATAGAGGGTCCAGATTGTCAAGCCCAGCTGATTTGTACGGGTCCAGGTTTTGCAGCTCTTTCAGAACATCTGCTATCTGGATTTGGGTAAAGGAGAACCTGGAGAGGCTTGGGCGAGGAGCTGCGGGGGGGGCGGAGCTGTTGGCCGAGGTTGAAGTAGCCAGGCGGAAGGCATGGCCAGCCGTTGAGAAATGCTTATTGAAGTTTTCGATAATCATGGATTTATCAGTGGTGACCGTGTTACCTAGCCTCAGTGCAGTGGGCAGCTGGGAGGAGGTGCTCTTGTTCCCCATGGACTTCAAAGTGTCCCAGAACTTTTTGGAGTTGGAGCTACAGGATGCAAACTTCTGCCTGAAGAAGCTGGCCTTAGCTTTCCTGACTGACTGCGTGTATTGGTTCCGGACTTCCCTGAACAGTTGCATATCACGGGGACTATTCGATGCTATTGCAGTCCGCCACAGGATGTTTTTGTGCTGGTCGAGGGCAGTCAGGTCTGGAGTGAACCAAGGGCTGTATCTGTTCTTAGTTCTGCATTTTTTGAACGGAGCATGCTTATCTAAAATGGTGAGGAAGTTACTTTTAAAGAATGACCAGGCATCCTCAACTGACGGATGAGGTCAATGTCCTTCCAGGATACCCGGGCCAGGTCGATTAGAAAGGCCTGCTCACAGAAGTGTTTTAGGGAGCGTTTGACAGTGATGAGGGGTGGTCGTTTGACTGCGGCTCCGTAGCGGATACAGGCAATGAGGCAGTGATCGCTGAGATCCTGGTTGAAGACAGCGGAGGTGTATTTGGAGGGCCAGTTGGTCAGGATGACGTCTATGAGGGTGCCCTTGTTTACAGAGTTAGGGTTGTACCTGGTGGGTTCCTTGATGATTTGTGTGAGATTGAGGGCATCTAGCTTAGATTGTAGGACTGGCGGGGTGTTAAGCATATCCCAGTTTAGGTCACCTAACAGAACAAACTCTGAAGCTAGATGGGGGGCGATCAATTCACAAATGGTGTCCAGGGCACAGCTGGGAGCTGAGGGGGGTCGGTAGCAGGCGGCAACCGTGAGAGACTTATTTCTGGAGAGAGTAATTTTCAAAATTAGTAGTTCGAACTGTTTGGGTATGGACCTGGAAAGTATGACATTACTTTGCAGGCTATCTCTGCAGTAAACTGCAACTCCTCCCCCTTTGGCAGTTCTATCTTGACGGAAGATGTTATAGTTGGGTATGGAAATCTCTGAATTTTTGGTGGCCTTCCTGAGCCAGGATTCAGACACAGCAAGGACATCAGGGTTAGCAGAGTGTGCTAAAGCAGTGAGTAAGACAAACTTAGGGAGGAGGCTTCTGATGTTGACATGCATGAAACCAAGGCTTTTTCGATCACAGAAGTTAACAAATGAGGGTGCCTGGGGACATGCAGGGCCTGGGTTTACCTCCACATCACCCGCGGAACAGAGAAGGAGTAGTATGAGGGTGCGGCTAAAGGCTATCAAAACTGGTCGCCTAGAGCGTTGGGGACAGAGAATAAGAGGAGCAGGTTTCTGGGCATGGTAGAATATATTCATGGCATAATGCGCAGACAGGGGTATGGTGGGGTGCGGGTACAGCGGAGGTAAGCCCAGGCACTGGGTGATGATGAGAGAGGTTGTATCTCTGGACATGCTGGTAGTAATGGGTGAGGTCACCGCATGTGTGGGAGGTGGGACAAAGAAGTTATCAGGGGTATGAAGAGTGGAACTAGGGGCTCCATTGTGAACTAAAACAATGATAACTAACCTGAACAACAGTATACAAGGCATATTGACATTTGAGAGAGACATACAGCGAGGCATACAGTAATCACAGGTGTTGAATTGGGAAAGCTAGCTAAAACAGTAGGTGATCAGCTAATCAGCTAGCACAACAACAGCAGGTAAAATGGCGTAGACTAGGCAACGGGGCCAACAGATAAAACAAACAAGCAGAATGGAGTACCGTGATTAATGGACAGTCCAGCGTGCATCAGCTATGTAGCCAAGAGATCAGTGTCCAGGGGGCAGCGGTGGATGGGGCAGGGAAGCTGGACTGGCGAGTGTTATCCAGGTAAAAAAAAACTAACAATGACTAAATAGCTTGTAGCTAGTTAGCTGGTTAGCTTCTGGAGGTTTTTGAGTGTGTTCTAAAAATAAATAAAAAATAATAGCGATTCCGTATCACATTGGGTGAGGCAGGTTTCCGGAAGGTATAAACAAATTAAAAGTCAAAAGAGATAGAAAGTAAATATGGGTCCGGTGGGCGTTTGGGACGCGGCGATTCAGGCGGTTAGCAGGCCTGTGCTAACAAGCTAACAGTTTGTAGGCCCGGGCTAGACAAGGTAGCAGTTAGCGGACCGGAGCTGGACAAGCTAGCAGTTAGCAGGCCGAATTAGCAAGCAGGGAGATAGCGAGGGCTAGAGAGTTAGCCTTTGGGGGACGTCGCGATGGGGTGAGTCTGTTTATTCCTCTTCATGCGGTGACATCGATAGACCGGTCGTGGGCCCGGGTATTGTAGCTCAGGAGTATGCTACGGTGGTAGCGCAGGCCGGGCTAGCTTCAAGCTAAGTGGGTGGAAACGCTAGCCAGGGGTAATCATCCGGGGTTGCGGTTTAGCTAGATAGCTAGTTGTGAAGATCCAGCGTATTTGGAAGCTTAGGTTTAGCAAAATGTTTTAAAGGGATAGCTATGTAAAAAAACGAAAAATAAACGAAAAATAAACGAAATATACAGGGACACGACACGACAGGACGACTTACTGCTACGCCATCTTGGATTACCTGTCATATTATAACAGAGACAGTAGATCTAGATGGTCTGTCATAATGTAATAGAGACAGTAGATGTAGCTGGTCTGTCATATTATAATAGAGACAGTAGATCTAGCTGGTCTGTCATATTATAAAAGAGACCGTAGATCTAGCTGGTCTGTCATTATATAATACAGACAGTAGATCTAGCTGGTCTGTCATAATATAATAGAGACAGTAGATGTAGCTGGTCTGTCATATTATAACAGAGACAGTAGATCTAGATGGTCTGTCATAATGTAATAGAGACAGTAGATGTAGCTGGTCTGTCATATTATAATAGAGACAGTAGATCTAGCTGGTCTGCCATTATATAATAGAGACAGTAGATCTAGCTGGTCTGTCATAATATAATACAGACAGTAGATCTAGCTGGTCTGTCATAATATAATAGAGACAGTAGATCTAGCTGGTCTGTCATAATATAATAGAGACAGTAGATCTAGCTGGTCTGTCATAGTATAATATAGACAGTAGATCTAGCTGGTCTGTCATAATATAATAGAGACAGTAGATGTAGCTGGTCTGTCATATTATAACAGAGACAGTAGATCTAGATGGTCTGTCATAATGTAATAGAGACAGTAGATGTAGCTGGTCTGTCATATTATAATAGAGACAGTAGATCTAGCTGGTCTGCCATTATATAATAGAGACAGTAGATCTAGCTGGTCTGTCATAATATAATAGAGACAGTAGATCTAGCTGGTCTGTCATAATATAATAGAGACAGTAGATCTAGCTGGTCTGTCATAATATAATAGAGACAGTAGATCTAGCTGGTCTGTCATAGTATAATATAGACAGTAGATCTAGATGGTCTGTGATTATATAATAGAGACAGTAGATGTAGCTGGTCTGTCATATTATAATAGAGACAGTAGATCTAGATGGTCTGTCATAATGTAATAGAGACAGGTGATGTAGCTGGTCTGTCATATTATAACAGACATTAGATCTAGCTGGTCTGTCATAATTTAATGGAGTCTGTAGATCTAGCTGGTCTGCCATTATATAATAGAGACAGTAGATCTAGCAGGTCTGTCATAATGTAATAGAGACAGTAGATATAGCTGGTCTGTCATATTATAATAGAGACAGTAGATCTAGCAGGTCTGTCATAATATAATAGAGAGAGTAGATCTAGCAGGTCTGTCATATTATAATAGAGAGTAGATCTAGCTGGTCTGTAATAATGTAATAGAGACAGTTGATGTAGCTGGTCTGTCATATTATAAAAGAGACAGTTGATCTAGCTGGTCTGTCATATTATAAAAGAGAAAGTAGTTCTAGCTGGTCTGTCATATCATAAGAGACAGTAGATCTAGCTGTTCTGTCATAATATAATAGAGAGTAGATCTAGCTGGTCTGTAATAATGTAATAGAGACAGTTGATCTAGCTGGTCTGTCATAATATAATAGAGACAGTAGAACTAGGTGGTCTGTCATAAAATAGTAGAGGCTATAGATCTAGCTGGTCTGCCATTATATAATAGAGACAGTAGATCTAGCTGGTCTGTCATAATATAATAGAGACAGGAAATCTAGCTGGTCTGTCATAATATAATAGAGACAGTCGATCTAGCTGGTCTGTCATAATATAATAGAGACAGTCGATCTAGCTGGTTTGTCATAATATAATATAGACAGTAAATATAGCTGGTCTGTCATAATATAATAGAGACAGTAGATCTAGCTGGTCTGTCATAATATAATAGACAGTAGATCTAGCTGGTCTGTCATAATATAATAGAGACAGTAGAACTAGCTATTCTGCCATAATATAATAGAGACAGTAGAACTAGCTATTCTGTCATAATTTTATAGAGACTTTAGATCTAGCTGGTCTGTCATAATATAATAGAGACAGTAGATCTAGCTGGTCTGTCATACTATAATAGAGACAGGAAATCTAGCTGGTCTGTCATAATATAATAGAGACAGTAGAACTAGCTGGTCTGTCATAATATAATAGAGACAGTAGAACTAGCTGTTCTGCCATAATTTAATATCAAATCAAATCAAATCAAATTTATTTATATAGCCCTTCGTACATCAGCTGATATCTCAAAGTGCTGTACAGAAACCCAGCCTAAAACCCCAAACAGCAAGCAATGCAGGTGTAGAAGCACGGTGGCTAGGAAAAACTCCCTAGAAAGGCCAATACCTAGGAAGAAACCTAGAGAGGAACCAGGCTATGTGGGGTGGCCAGTCCTCTTCTGGCTGTGCCGGGTGGAGATTATAACAGAACATGGCCAAGATGTTCAATGTTCATAAATGACCAGCATGGTCGAATAATAATAAGGCAGAACAGTTGAAACTAGAGCAGCAGCACAGTCAGGTGGAAGTTGAAACTGGAGCAGCAGCATGGCCAGGTAGACTGGGGACAGCAAGGAGTCATCATGTCAGGTAGTCCTGGGGCATGGTCCTAGTGCTCAGGTCCTCCGAGAGAGAGAAAGAAAGAGAGAAGGAGAGAATTAGAGAATGCACACTTAGATTCACACAGGACACCGAATAGGACAGGAGAAGTACTCCAGATATAACAAACTGACCCCAGCCCCCCGACACAAACTACTGCAGCATAAATACTGGAGGCTGAGACAGGAGGGGTCAGGAGACACTGTGGCCCCATCCGAGGACACCCCCGGACAGGGCCAAACAGGAAGGATATAACCCCACCCACTTTGCCAAAGCACAGCCCCCACACCACTAGAGGGATATCTTCAACCACCAACTTACCATCCTGAGACAAGGCTGAATATAGCCCACAAAGATCTCCGCCACGGCACAACCCAAGGGGGGGGGGGCGCCAACCCAGACAGGATGACCACAACAGTGAATCAACCCACTCAGGTGACGCACCCCCTCCAGGGACGGCATGAGAGAGCCCCAGCAAGCCAGTGACTCAGCCCCTGTAATAGGGTTAGAGGCAGAGAATCCCAGTGGAAAGAGGGGAACCGGCCAGGCAGAGACAGCAAGGGCGGTTCGTTGCTCCAGAGCCTTTCCGTTCACCTTCCCACTCCTGGGCCAGACTACACTCAATCATATGACCCACTGAAGAGATGAGTCTTCAGTAAAGACTTAAAGGTTGAGACCGAGTTTGCGTCTCTGACATGGGTAGGCAGACCGTTCCATAAAAATGGAGCTCTATAGGAGAAAGCCCTGCCTCCAGCTGTTTGCTTAGAAATTCTAGGGACAATTAGGAGGCCTGCGTCTTGTGACCGTAGCGTACGTATAGGTATGTACGGCAGGACCAAATCAGAGAGATAGGTAGGAGCAAGCCCATGTAATGCTTTGTAGGTTAGCAGTAAAACCTTGAAATCAGCCCTTGCTTTGACAGGAAGCCAGTGTAGAGAGGCTAGCACTGGAGTAATATGATCAAATTTTTGGTTCTAGTCAGGATTCTAGCAGCCGTATTTAGCACTAACTGAAGTTTATTTAGTGCTTTATCCGGGTAGCCGGAAAATAGAGCATTGCAGTAGTCTAACCTAGAAGTGACAAAAGCATGGATAAATTTTTCTGCATCATTTTTGGACAGAAAGTTTCTGATTTTTGCAATGTTACGTAGATGGAAAAAAGCTGTCCTCGAAATGGTCTTGATATGTTCTTCAAAAGAGAGATCAGGGTCCAGAGTAACGCCGAGGTCCTTCACAGTTTTATTTGAGACGACTGTACAACCATTAAGATTAATTGTCAGATTCAACAGAAGATCTCTTTGTTTCTTGGGACCTAGAACAAGCATCTCTGTTTTGTCCGAGTTTAATAGTAGAAAGTTTGCAGCCATCCACTTCCTTATGTCTGAAACACATGCTTCTAGCGAGGGCAATTTTGGGGCTTCACCATGTTTCATTGAAATGTACAGCAGTGTGTCATCCGCATAGCAGTGAAAGTTTACATTATGTTTTCGAATAACATCCCCAAGAGGTAAAATATATAGTGAAAACAATAGTGGTCCTAAAACGGAACCTTGAGGAACACCGAAATTTACAGTTGATTTGTCACAGGACAAACCATTCACAGAGACAAACTGATATCTTTCCAACAGATAAGATCTAAACCAGGCCAGAACATGTCCGTGTAGACCAATTTGGGTTTCCAATCTCTCCAAAAGAATGTGGTGATCGATGGTATCAAAAGCAGCACTAAGGTCTAGGAGCACGAGGACAGATGCAGAGCCTCGGTCCGATGCCATTAAAATGTCATTTACCACCTTCACAAGTGCCGTCTCAGTGCTATGATGGGGTCTAAAACCAGACTGAAGCATTTCGTATACATTGTTTGTCTTCAGGAAGGCAGTGAGTTGCTGCGCAACAGCCTTCTCTAAAATTTTTGAGAGGAATGGAAGATTCGATATAGGCCGATAGTTTTTTATATTTTCTGGGTCAAGGTTTGGCTTTTCAAGAGAGGCTTTATTACTGCCACTTTTAGTGAGTTTGGTACACATCCAGTGGATAGAGAGCCGTTTATTATGTTCAACATAGGAGGGCCAAGCACAGGAAGCAGCTCTTTCAGTAGTTTAGTTGGAATAGGGTCCAGTATGCAGCTTGAAGGTTTAGAGGCCATGATTATTTTCATCATTGTGTCAAGAGATATAGTACTAAAACACTTGAGCGTCTCTCTTGATCCTAGGTCCTGGCAGAGTTGTGCAGACTCAGGACAACTGAGGTTTGGAGGAATACGCAGGTTTAATGAGGAGTCCGTAATTTGCTTTCTAATAATCATAATCTTTTCCTCAAAGAAGTTCATGAATTATCACTGCTAAAGTGAAAGTCATCCTCTCTTGGGGAATGCTGCTTTTTAGTTAGCCAGTATAGTCAGTATTTTTAGTTAGTATAGTCAGTTAGTCAGTATTAAAAAGGAATTTCGGATTGTTCTTATTTTCCTCAATTAAGTTAGAAAAATAGGATGATCGAGCAGCAGTAAGGGCTCTACGGTACTGCACGGTACCGTCCTTCCAAGCTAGTCGGAAGACTTCCAGTTTGGTGTGGCGCCATTTCCGTTCCAATTTTCTGGAAGCTTGCTTCAGAGCTCGGGTATTTTCTGTGTACCAGGGAGCTAGTTTCTTATGAGACATTTTTTTAGTTTTTAGGGGTGCAACTGCATCTAGGGTATTGCGCAAGATTAGATTGAGATCCTCAGTTAGGTGGTTAACTGATTTTTGTCCTCTGGCGTCCTTGGGTAGGCAGAGGGAGTCTGGAAGGGCATCAAGGAATCTTTGTGTTGTCTGTGAATTTATAGCACGACTTTTGATGTTCCTTGGTTGGGGTCTAAGCAGATTATTTGTTGCAATTGCAATAGAGACTGTAGATCTAGCTGATCTGTCATAATATTATATAGACCGTAGATCTAGCTGGTCTGTCATAATATAATAGAGACAGTAGTTTTAGCTGGTCTGTCATAATATAATAGAGACAGTAGATCTAGCTGGTCTGTCATAATATAATAGAGACAGTAGATCTAGCTGGTCTGCCATAATTTAATAGAGACAGAAGATCTAGCTGGTCTGTCATAATATAATAGAGACAGTAGATCAAGCTGGTTTGGCATAATATAATAGAGATAGTAGATGAAACTGGTATGTCAAAATATAACAGAGACAGTCGATCTAGCTGGTCTGTCATAATATAATAGAGACAGTAGATCTAGCTGGTCTGTCATAATATAATAGAGACAGTAGATCTAGCTGGTCTGTCATAATATAATAGAGACAGTAGATCTAGCTGGGTCTGTCAAAATATAATAGAGACAGTAGATCTAGCTGGTCTGTCATAATATAATAGAGACAGTAGATCTAGCTGGTCTGTCATAATATAATAGAGACAGTAGATCTAGCTGGTCTGTCATAATATAATAGAGACAGTAGATCTAGCTGGTCTGTCATAATATAATAGAGACAGTAGATCTAGCTGGTCTGTCATAAAATAGACAGTAGATCTAGCTGGTCTGTCATAATATAATAGACAGTAGATCTAGCTGGTCTGTCATAATATAATAGAGACAGTAGATCTAGCTGGTCTGTCATATTATAATAGAGACAGTAGATCTAGCTGGTCTGTCATAATATAATAGAGAGTAGATCTAGCTGGTCTGTCATAATATAATAGAGACAGTAGATCTAGCTGGTCTGTCATATTATAATAGAGACAGTAGATCTAGCTGGTCTGTCATATTATAATAGAGACAGTAGATCTAGCTGGTCTGTCATAATATAATAGAGACAGTAGATCTAGCTGGTCTGTCATATTATAATAGAGACAGTAGATCTAGCTGGTCTGTCATAATATAATAGAGACAGTAGATCTAGCTGGTCTGTCATATTATAATAGAGACAGTAGATCTAGCTGGTCTGTCATAATATAATAGAGACAGTAGATCTAGCTGGTCTGTCATAATATAATAGAGACAGTAGATCTAGCTGGTCTGTCATAATATAATAGAGACAGTAGATCTAGCTGGTCTGTCATAATATAATAGAGACAGTAGATCTAGCTGGTCTGTCATAATATAATAGAGACAGTAGATCTAGCTGGTCTGTCATAATATAATAGAGACAGTAGATCTAGCTGGTCTGTCATAATATAATAGAGACAGTAGATCTAGCTGGTCTGTCATATTATAATAGACAGTAGATCTAGCTGGTCTGTCATAATATAATAGAGACAGTAGATCTAGCTGGTCTGTCATAATATAATAGAGACAGTAGATCTAGCTGGTCTGTCATAATATAATAGAGACAGTAGATCTAGCTGGTCTGTCATAATATAATAGAGACAGTAGATCTAGCTGGTCTGTCATAATATAATAGAGACAGTAGATCTAGCTGGTCTGTCATAATATAATAGAGACAGTAGATCTAGCTGGTCTGTCATAATATAATAGAGACAGTAGATCTAGCTGGTCTGTCATAATATAATAGAGACAGTAGATCTAGCTGGTCTGTCATAATATAATAGAGACAGTAGATCTAGCTGGTCTGTCATAATATAATAGAGACAGTAGATCTAGCTGGTCTGTCATAATATAATAGAGACAGTAGATCTAGCTGGTCTGTCATATATAAGAGACAGTAGATCTAGCTGGTCTGTCATAATATAATAGAGACAGTAGATCTAGCTGGTCTGTCATAATATAATAGAGAGTAGATCTAGCTGGTCTGTCATAATATAATAGAGACAGTAGATCTAGCTGGTCTGTCATAATATAATAGAGACAGTAGATCTAGCTGGTCTGTCATAATATAATAGAGACAGTAGATCTAGCTGGTCTGTCATAATATAATAGAGACAGTAGATCTAGCTGGTCTGTCATAATATAATAGAGACAGTAGATCTAGCTGGTCTGTCATAATATAATAGAGACAGTAGATCTAGCTGGTCTGTCATAATATAATAGAGACAGTAGATCTAGCTGGTCTGTCATAATATAATAGAGACAGTAGATCTAGCTGGTCTGTCATAATATAATAGAGACAGTAGATCTAGCTGGTCTGTCATAATATAATAGAGACAGTAGATCTAGCTGGTCTGTCATAATATAATAGAGACAGTAGATCTAGCTGGTCTGTCATAATATAATAGAGACAGTAGATCTAGCTGGTCTGTCATAATATAATAGAGACAGTAGATCTAGCTGGTCTGTCATAATATAATAGAGACAGTAGATCTAGCTGGTCTGTCATAATATAATAGAGACAGTAGATCTAGCTGGTCTGTCATAATATAATAGAGACAGTAGATCTAGCTGGTCTGTCATAATATAATAGAGACAGTAGATCTAGCTGGTCTGTCATAATATAATAGAGACAGTAGATCTAGCTGGTCTGTCATAATATAATAGAGACAGTAGATCTAGCTGGTCTGTCATAATATAATAGAGACAGTAGATCTAGCTGGTCTGTCATAATATAATAGAGACAGTAGATCTAGCTGGTCTGTCATAATATAATAGAGACAGTAGATCTAGCTGGTCTGTCATAATATAATAGAGACAGTAGATCTAGCTGGTCTGTCATAATATAATAGAGACAGTAGATCTAGCTGGTCTGTCATAATATAATAGAGACAGTAGATCTAGCTGGTCTGTCATAATATAATAGAGACAGTAGATCTAGCTGGTCTGTCATAATATAATAGAGACAGTAGATCTAGCTGGTCTGTCATAATATAATAGAGACAGTAGATCTAGCTGGTCTGTCATAATATAATAGAGACAGTAGATCTAGCTGGTCTGTCATAATATAATAGAGACAGTAGATCTAGCTGGTCTGTCATAATATAATAGAGACAGTAGATCTAGCTGGTCTGTCATAATATAATAGAGACAGTAGATCTAGCTGGTCTGTCATAATATAATAGAGACAGTAGATCTAGCTGGTCTGTCATAATATAATAGAGACAGTAGATCTAGCTGGTCTGTCATAATATAATAGAGACAGTAGATCTAGCTGGTCTGTCATAATATAATAGAGACAGTAGATCTAGCTGGTCTGTCATAATATAATAGAGACAGTAGATCTAGCTGGTCTGTCATAATATAATAGAGACAGTAGATCTAGCTGGTCTGTCATAATATAATAGAGACAGTAGATCTAGCTGGTCTGTCATAATATAATAGAGACAGTAGATCTAGCTGGTCTGTCATAATATAATAGAGACAGTAGATCTAGCTGGTCTGTCATAATATAATAGAGACAGTAGATCTAGCTGGTCTGTCATAATATAATAGAGACAGTAGATCTAGCTGGTCT
Organism: Oncorhynchus kisutch; assembly: GCF_002021735.2. Taxonomy (NCBI): domain Eukaryota; kingdom Metazoa; phylum Chordata; class Actinopteri; order Salmoniformes; family Salmonidae; genus Oncorhynchus; species Oncorhynchus kisutch. The sequence continues at coordinate 23,690 of NW_022262511.1, forward strand.
GTCATAATATAATAGAGACAGTAGATCTAGCTGGTCTGTCATAATATAATAGAGACAGTAGATCTAGCTGGTCTGTCATAATATAATAGAGACAGTAGATCTAGCTGGTCTGTCATAATATAATAGAGACAGTAGATCTAGCTGGTCTGTCATAATATAATAGAGACAGTAGATCTAGCTGGTCTGTCATAATATAATAGAGACAGTAGATCTAGCTGGTCTGTCATAATATAATAGAGACAGTAGATCTAGCTGGTCTGTCATAATATAATAGAGACAGTAGATCTAGCTGGTCTGTCATAATATAATAGAGACAGTAGATCTAGCTGGTCTGTCATAATATAATAGAGACAGTAGATCTAGCTGGTCTGTCATAATATAATAGAGACAGTAGATCTAGCTGGTCTGTCATAATATAATAGAGACAGTAGATCTAGCTGGTCTGTCATAATATAATAGAGACAGTAGATCTAGCTGGTCTGTCATAATATAATAGAGACAGTAGATCTAGCTGGTCTGTCATAATATAATAGAGACAGTAGATCTAGCTGGTCTGTCATAATATAATAGAGACAGTAGATCTAGCTGGTCTGTCATAATATAATAGAGACAGTAGATCTAGCTGGTCTGTCATAATATAATAGAGACAGTAGATCTAGCTGGTCTGTCATAATATAATAGAGACAGTAGATCTAGCTGGTCTGTCATAATATAATAGAGACAGTAGATCTAGCTGGTCTGTCATAATATAATAGAGACAGTAGATCTAGCTGGTCTGTCATAATATAATAGAGACAGTAGATCTAGCTGGTCTGTCATAATAATAGAGACAGTAGATCTAGCTGGTCTGTCATAATATAATAGAGACAGTAGATCTAGCTGGTCTGTCATAATATAATAGAGACAGTAGATCTAGCTGGTCTGTCATAATATAATAGAGACAGTAGATCTAGCTGGTCTGTCATAATATAATAGAGACAGTAGATCTAGCTGGTCTGTCATAATATAATAGAGACAGTAGATCTAGCTGGTCTGTCATAATATAATAGAGACAGTAGATCTAGCTGGTCTGTCATAATATAATAGAGACAGTAGATCTAGCTGGTCTGTCATAATATAATAGAGACAGTAGATCTAGCTGGTCTGTCATAATATAATAGAGACAGTAGATCTAGCTGGTCTGTCATAATATAATAGAGACAGTAGATCTAGCTGGTCTGTCATAATATAATAGAGACAGTAGATCTAGCTGGTCTGTCATAATATAATAGAGACAGTAGATCTAGCTGGTCTGTCATAATATAATAGAGACAGTAGATCTAGCTGGTCTGTCATAATATAATAGAGACAGTAGATCTAGCTGGTCTGTCATAATATAATAGAGACAGTAGATCTAGCTGGTCTGTCATAATATAATAGAGACAGTAGATCTAGCTGGTCTGTCATAATATAATAGAGACAGTAGATCTAGCTGGTCTGTCATAATATAATAGAGACAGTAGATCTAGCTGGTCTGTCATAATATAATAGAGACAGTAGATCTAGCTGGTCTGTCATAATATAATAGAGACAGTAGATCTAGCTGGTCTGTCATAATATAATAGAGACAGTAGATCTAGCTGGTCTGTCATAATATAATAGAGACAGTAGATCTAGCTGGTCTGTCATAATATAATAGAGACAGTAGATCTAGCTGGTCTGTCATAATATAATAGAGACAGTAGATCTAGCTGGTCTGTCATAATATAATAGAGACAGTAGATCTAGCTGGTCTGTCATAATATAATAGAGACAGTAGATCTAGCTGGTCTGTCATAATATAGAGACAGTAGATCTAGCTGGTCTGTCATAATATAATAGAGACAGTAGATCTAGCTGGTCTGTCATAATATAATAGAGACAGTAGATCTAGCTGGTCTGTCATAATATAATAGAGACAGTAGATCTAGCTGGTCTGTCATAATATAATAGAGACAGTAGATCTAGCTGGTCTGTCATAATATAATAGAGACAGTAGATCTAGCTGGTCTGTCATAATATAATAGAGACAGTAGATCTAGCTGGTCTGTCATAATATAATAGAGACAGTAGATCTAGCTGGTCTGTCATAATATAATAGAGACAGTAGATCTAGCTGGTCTGTCATAATATAATAGAGACAGTAGATCTAGCTGGTCTGTCATAATATAATAGAGACAGTAGATCTAGCTGGTCTGTCATAATATAATAGAGACAGTAGATCTAGCTGGTCTGTCATAATATAATAGAGACAGTAGATCTAGCTGGTCTGTCATAATATAATAGAGACAGTAGATCTAGCTGGTCTGTCATAATATAATAGAGACAGTAGATCTAGCTGGTCTGTCATAATATAATAGAGACAGTAGATCTAGCTGGTCTGTCATAATATAATAGAGACAGTAGATCTAGCTGGTCTGTCATAATATAATAGAGACAGTAGATCTAGCTGGTCTGTCATAATATAATAGAGACAGTAGATCTAGCTGGTCTGTCATAATATAATAGAGACAGTAGATCTAGCTGGTCTGTCATAATATAATAGAGACAGTAGATCTAGCTGGTCTGTCATAATATAATAGAGACAGTAGATCTAGCTGGTCTGTCATAATATAATAGAGACAGTAGATCTAGCTGGTCTGTCATAATATAATAGAGACAGTAGATCTAGCTGGTCTGTCATAATATAATAGAGACAGTAGATCTAGCTGGTCTGTCATAATATAATAGAGACAGTAGATCTAGCTGGTCTGTCATAATATAATAGAGACAGTAGATCTAGCTGGTCTGTCATAATATAATAGAGACAGTAGATCTAGCTGGTCTGTCATAATATAATAGAGACAGTAGATCTAGCTGGTCTGTCATAATATAATAGAGACAGTAGATCTAGCTGGTCTGTCATAATATAATAGAGACAGTAGATCTAGCTGGTCTGTCATAATATAATAGAGACAGTAGATCTAGCTGGTCTGTCATAATATAATAGAGACAGTAGATCTAGCTGGTCTGTCATAATATAATAGAGACAGTAGATCTAGCTGGTCTGTCATAATATAATAGAGACAGTAGATCTAGCTGGTCTGTCATAATATAATAGAGACAGTAGATCTAGCTGGTCTGTCATAATATAATAGAGACAGTAGATCTAGCTGGTCTGTCATAATATAATAGAGACAGTAGATCTAGCTGGTCTGTCATAATATAATAGAGACAGTAGATCTAGCTGGTCTGTCATAATATAATAGAGACAGTAGATCTAGCTGGTCTGTCATAATATAATAGAGACAGTAGATCTAGCTGGTCTGTCATAATATAATAGAGACAGTAGATCTAGCTGGTCTGTCATAATATAATAGAGACAGTAGATCTAGCTGGTCTGTCATAATATAATAGAGACAGTAGATCTAGCTGGTCTGTCATAATATAATAGAGACAGTAGATCTAGCTGGTCTGTCATAATATAATAGAGACAGTAGATCTAGCTGGTCTGTCATAATATAATAGAGACAGTAGATCTAGCTGGTCTGTCATAATATAATAGAGACAGTAGATCTAGCTGGTCTGTCATAATATAATAGAGACAGTAGATCTAGCTGGTCTGTCATAATATAATAGAGACAGTAGATCTAGCTGGTCTGTCATAATATAATAGAGACAGTAGATCTAGCTGGTCTGTCATAATATAATAGAGACAGTAGATCTAGCTGGTCTGTCATAATATAATAGAGACAGTAGATCTAGCTGGTCTGTCATAATATAATAGAGACAGTAGATCTAGCTGGTCTGTCATAATATAATAGAGACAGTAGATCTAGCTGGTCTGTCATAATATAATAGAGACAGTAGATCTAGCTGGTCTGTCATAATATAATAGAGACAGTAGATCTAGCTGGTCTGTCATAATATAATAGAGACAGTAGATCTAGCTGGTCTGTCATAATATAATAGAGACAGTAGATCTAGCTGGTCTGTCATAATATAATAGAGACAGTAGATCTAGCTGGTCTGTCATAATATAATAGAGACAGTAGATCTAGCTGGTCTGTCATAATATAATAGAGACAGTAGATCTAGCTGGTCTGTCATAATATAATAGAGACAGTAGATCTAGCTGGTCTGTCATAATATAATAGAGACAGTAGATCTAGCTGGTCTGTCATAATATAATAGAGACAGTAGATCTAGCTGGTCTGTCATAATATAATAGAGACAGTAGATCTAGCTGGTCTGTCATAATATAATAGAGACAGTAGATCTAGCTGGTCTGTCATAATATAATAGAGACAGTAGATCTAGCTGGTCTGTCATAATATAATAGAGACAGTAGATCTAGCTGGTCTGTCATAATATAATAGAGACAGTAGATCTAGCTGGTCTGTCATAATATAATAGAGACAGTAGATCTAGCTGGTCTGTCATAATATAATAGAGACAGTAGATCTAGCTGGTCTGTCATAATATAATAGAGACAGTAGATCTAGCTGGTCTGTCATAATATAATAGAGACAGTAGATCTAGCTGGTCTGTCATAATATAATAGAGACAGTAGATCTAGCTGGTCTGTCATAATATAATAGAGACAGTAGATCTAGCTGGTCTGTCATAATATAATAGAGACAGTAGATCTAGCTGGTCTGTCATAATATAATAGAGACAGTAGATCTAGCTGGTCTGTCATAATATAATAGAGACAGTAGATCTAGCTGGTCTGTCATAATATAATAGAGACAGTAGATCTAGCTGGTCTGTCATAATATAATAGAGACAGTAGATCTAGCTGGTCTGTCATAATATAATAGAGACAGTAGATCTAGCTGGTCTGTCATAATATAATAGAGACAGTAGATCTAGCTGGTCTGTCATAATATAATAGAGACAGTAGATCTAGCTGGTCTGTCATAATATAATAGAGACAGTAGATCTAGCTGGTCTGTCATAATATAATAGAGACAGTAGATCTAGCTGGTCTGTCATAATATAATAGAGACAGTAGATCTAGCTGGTCTGTCATAATATAATAGAGACAGTAGATCTAGCTGGTCTGTCATAATATAATAGAGACAGTAGATCTAGCTGGTCTGTCATAATATAATAGAGACAGTAGATCTAGCTGGTCTGTCATAATATAATAGAGACAGTAGATCTAGCTGGTCTGTCATAATATAATAGAGACAGTAGATCTAGCTGGTCTGTCATAATATAATAGAGACAGTAGATCTAGCTGGTCTGTCATAATATAATAGAGACAGTAGATCTAGCTGGTCTGTCATAATATAATAGAGACAGTAGATCTAGCTGGTCTGTCATAATATAATAGAGACAGTAGATCTAGCTGGTCTGTCATAATATAATAGAGACAGTAGATCTAGCTGGTCTGTCATAATATAATAGAGACAGTAGATCTAGCTGGTCTGTCATAATATAATAGAGACAGTAGATCTAGCTGGTCTGTCATAATATAATAGAGACAGTAGATCTAGCTGGTCTGTCATAATATAATAGAGACAGTAGATCTAGCTGGTCTGTCATAATATAATAGAGACAGTAGATCTAGCTGGTCTGTCATAATATAATAGAGACAGTAGATCTAGCTGGTCTGTCATAATATAATAGAGACAGTAGATCTAGCTGGTCTGTCATAATATAATAGAGACAGTAGATCTAGCTGGTCTGTCATAATATAATAGAGACAGTAGATCTAGCTGGTCTGTCATAATATAATAGAGACAGTAGATCTAGCTGGTCTGTCATAATATAATAGAGACAGTAGATCTAGCTGGTCTGTCATAATATAATAGAGACAGTAGATCTAGCTGGTCTGTCATAATATAATAGAGACAGTAGATCTAGCTGGTCTGTCATAATATAATAGAGACAGTAGATCTAGCTGGTCTGTCATAATATAATAGAGACAGTAGATCTAGCTGGTCTGTCATAATATAATAGAGACAGTAGATCTAGCTGGTCTGTCATAATATAATAGAGACAGTAGATCTAGCTGGTCTGTCATAATATAATAGAGACAGTAGATCTAGCTGGTCTGTCATAATATAATAGAGACAGTAGATCTAGCTGGTCTGTCATAATATAATAGAGACAGTAGATCTAGCTGGTCTGTCATAATATAATAGAGACAGTAGATCTAGCTGGTCTGTCATAATATAATAGAGACAGTAGATCTAGCTGGTCTGTCATAATATAATAGAGACAGTAGATCTAGCTGGTCTGTCATAATATAATAGAGACAGTAGATCTAGCTGGTCTGTCATAATATAATAGAGACAGTAGATCTAGCTGGTCTGTCATAATATAATAGAGACAGTAGATCTAGCTGGTCTGTCATAATATAATAGAGACAGTAGATCTAGCTGGTCTGTCATAATATAATAGAGACAGTAGATCTAGCTGGTCTGTCATAATATAATAGAGACAGTAGATCTAGCTGGTCTGTCATAATATAATAGAGACAGTAGATCTAGCTGGTCTGTCATAATATAATAGAGACAGTAGATCTAGCTGGTCTGTCATAATATAATAGAGACAGTAGATCTAGCTGGTCTGTCATAATATAATAGAGACAGTAGATCTAGCTGGTCTGTCATAATATAATAGAGACAGTAGATCTAGCTGGTCTGTCATAATATAATAGAGACAGTAGATCTAGCTGGTCTGTCATAATATAATAGAGACAGTAGATCTAGCTGGTCTGTCATAATATAATAGAGACAGTAGATCTAGCTGGTCTGTCATAATATAATAGAGACAGTAGATCTAGCTGGTCTGTCATAATATAATAGAGACAGTAGATCTAGCTGGTCTGTCATAATATAATAGAGACAGTAGATCTAGCTGGTCTGTCATAATATAATAGAGACAGTAGATCTAGCTGGTCTGTCATAATATAATAGAGACAGTAGATCTAGCTGGTCTGTCATAATATAATAGAGACAGTAGATCTAGCTGGTCTGTCATAATATAATAGAGACAGTAGATCTAGCTGGTCTGTCATAATATAATAGAGACAGTAGATCTAGCTGGTCTGTCATAATATAATAGAGACAGTAGATCTAGCTGGTCTGTCATAATATAATAGAGACAGTAGATCTAGCTGGTCTGTCATAATATAATAGAGACAGTAGATCTAGCTGGTCTGTCATAATATAATAGAGACAGTAGATCTAGCTGGTCTGTCATAATATAATAGAGACAGTAGATCTAGCTGGTCTGTCATAATATAATAGAGACAGTAGATCTAGCTGGTCTGTCATAATATAATAGAGACAGTAGATCTAGCTGGTCTGTCATAATATAATAGAGACAGTAGATCTAGCTGGTCTGTCATAATATAATAGAGACAGTAGATCTAGCTGGTCTGTCATAATATAATAGAGACAGTAGATCTAGCTGGTCTGTCATAATATAATAGAGACAGTAGATCTAGCTGGTCTGTCATAATATAATAGAGACAGTAGATCTAGCTGGTCTGTCATAATATAATAGAGACAGTAGATCTAGCTGGTCTGTCATAATATAATAGAGACAGTAGATCTAGCTGGTCTGTCATAATATAATAGAGACAGTAGATCTAGCTGGTCTGTCATAATATAATAGAGACAGTAGATCTAGCTGGTCTGTCATAATATAATAGAGACAGTAGATCTAGCTGGTCTGTCATAATATAATAGAGACAGTAGATCTAGCTGGTCTGTCATAATATAATAGAGACAGTAGATCTAGCTGGTCTGTCATAATATAATAGAGACAGTAGATCTAGCTGGTCTGTCATAATATAATAGAGACAGTAGATCTAGCTGGTCTGTCATAATATAATAGAGACAGTAGATCTAGCTGGTCTGTCATAATATAATAGAGACAGTAGATCTAGCTGGTCTGTCATAATATAATAGAGACAGTAGATCTAGCTGGTCTGTCATAATATAATAGAGACAGTAGATCTAGCTGGTCTGTCATAATATAATAGAGACAGTAGATCTAGCTGGTCTGTCATAATATAATAGAGACAGTAGATCTAGCTGGTCTGTCATAATATAATAGAGACAGTAGATCTAGCTGGTCTGTCATAATATAATAGAGACAGTAGATCTAGCTGGTCTGTCATAATATAATAGAGACAGTAGATCTAGCTGGTCTGTCATAATATAATAGAGACAGTAGATCTAGCTGGTCTGTCATAATATAATAGAGACAGTAGATCTAGCTGGTCTGTCATAATATAATAGAGACAGTAGATCTAGCTGGTCTGTCATAATATAATAGAGACAGTAGATCTAGCTGGTCTGTCATAATATAATAGAGACAGTAGATCTAGCTGGTCTGTCATAATATAATAGAGACAGTAGATCTAGCTGGTCTGTCATAATATAATAGAGACAGTAGATCTAGCTGGTCTGTCATAATATAATAGAGACAGTAGATCTAGCTGGTCTGTCATAATATAATAGAGACAGTAGATCTAGCTGGTCTGTCATAATATAATAGAGACAGTAGATCTAGCTGGTCTGTCATAATATAATAGAGACAGTAGATCTAGCTGGTCTGTCATAATATAATAGAGACAGTAGATCTAGCTGGTCTGTCATAATATAATAGAGACAGTAGATCTAGCTGGTCTGTCATAATATAATAGAGACAGTAGATCTAGCTGGTCTGTCATAATATAATAGAGACAGTAGATCTAGCTGGTCTGTCATAATATAATAGAGACAGTAGATCTAGCTGGTCTGTCATAATATAATAGAGACAGTAGATCTAGCTGGTCTGTCATAATATAATAGAGACAGTAGATCTAGCTGGTCTGTCATAATATAATAGAGACAGTAGATCTAGCTGGTCTGTCATAATATAATAGAGACAGTAGATCTAGCTGGTCTGTCATAATATAATAGAGACAGTAGATCTAGCTGGTCTGTCATAATATAATAGAGACAGTAGATCTAGCTGGTCTGTCATAATATAATAGAGACAGTAGATCTAGCTGGTCTGTCATAATATAATAGAGACAGTAGATCTAGCTGGTCTGTCATAATATAATAGAGACAGTAGATCTAGCTGGTCTGTCATAATATAATAGAGACAGTAGATCTAGCTGGTCTGTCATAATATAATAGAGACAGTAGATCTAGCTGGTCTGTCATAATATAATAGAGACAGTAGATCTAGCTGGTCTGTCATAATATAATAGAGACAGTAGATCTAGCTGGTCTGTCATAATATAATAGAGACAGTAGATCTAGCTGGTCTGTCATAATATAATAGAGACAGTAGATCTAGCTGGTCTGTCATAATATAATAGAGACAGTAGATCTAGCTGGTCTGTCATAATATAATAGAGACAGTAGATCTAGCTGGTCTGTCATAATATAATAGAGACAGTAGATCTAGCTGGTCTGTCATAATATAATAGAGACAGTAGATCTAGCTGGTCTGTCATAATATAATAGAGACAGTAGATCTAGCTGGTCTGTCATAATATAATAGAGACAGTAGATCTAGCTGGTCTGTCATAATATAATAGAGACAGTAGATCTAGCTGGTCTGTCATAATATAATAGAGACAGTAGATCTAGCTGGTCTGTCATAATATAATAGAGACAGTAGATCTAGCTGGTCTGTCATAATATAATAGAGACAGTAGATCTAGCTGGTCTGTCATAATATAATAGAGACAGTAGATCTAGCTGGTCTGTCATAATATAATAGAGACAGTAGATCTAGCTGGTCTGTCATAATATAATAGAGACAGTAGATCTAGCTGGTCTGTCATAATATAATAGAGACAGTAGATCTAGCTGGTCTGTCATAATATAATAGAGACAGTAGATCTAGCTGGTCTGTCATAATATAATAGAGACAGTAGATCTAGCTGGTCTGTCATAATATAATAGAGACAGTAGATCTAGCTGGTCTGTCATAATATAATAGAGACAGTAGATCTAGCTGGTCTGTCATAATATAATAGAGACAGTAGATCTAGCTGGTCTGTCATAATATAATAGAGACAGTAGATCTAGCTGGTCTGTCATAATATAATAGAGACAGTAGATCTAGCTGGTCTGTCATAATATAATAGAGACAGTAGATCTAGCTGGTCTGTCATAATATAATAGAGACAGTAGATCTAGCTGGTCTGTCATAATATAATAGAGACAGTAGATCTAGCTGGTCTGTCATAATATAATAGAGACAGTAGATCTAGCTGGTCTGTCATAATATAATAGAGACAGTAGATCTAGCTGGTCTGTCATAATATAATAGAGACAGTAGATCTAGCTGGTCTGTCATAATATAATAGAGACAGTAGATCTAGCTGGTCTGTCATAATATAATAGAGACAGTAGATCTAGCTGGTCTGTCATAATATAATAGAGACAGTAGATCTAGCTGGTCTGTCATAATATAATAGAGACAGTAGATCTAGCTGGTCTGTCATAATATAATAGAGACAGTAGATCTAGCTGGTCTGTCATAATATAATAGAGACAGTAGATCTAGCTGGTCTGTCATAATATAATAGAGACAGTAGATCTAGCTGGTCTGTCATAATATAATAGAGACAGTAGATCTAGCTGGTCTGTCATAATATAATAGAGACAGTAGATCTAGCTGGTCTGTCATAATATAATAGAGACAGTAGATCTAGCTGGTCTGTCATAATATAATAGAGACAGTAGATCTAGCTGGTCTGTCATAATATAATAGAGACAGTAGATCTAGCTGGTCTGTCATAATATAATAGAGACAGTAGATCTAGCTGGTCTGTCATAATATAATAGAGACAGTAGATCTAGCTGGTCTGTCATAATATAATAGAGACAGTAGATCTAGCTGGTCTGTCATAATATAATAGAGACAGTAGATCTAGCTGGTCTGTCATAATATAATAGAGACAGTAGATCTAGCTGGTCTGTCATAATATAATAGAGACAGTAGATCTAGCTGGTCTGTCATAATATAATAGAGACAGTAGATCTAGCTGGTCTGTCATAATATAATAGAGACAGTAGATCTAGCTGGTCTGTCATAATATAATAGAGACAGTAGATCTAGCTGGTCTGTCATAATATAATAGAGACAGTAGATCTAGCTGGTCTGTCATAATATAATAGAGACAGTAGATCTAGCTGGTCTGTCATAATATAATAGAGACAGTAGATCTAGCTGGTCTGTCATAATATAATAGAGACAGTAGATCTAGCTGGTCTGTCATAATATAATAGAGACAGTAGATCTAGCTGGTCTGTCATAATATAATAGAGACAGTAGATCTAGCTGGTCTGTCATAATATAATAGAGACAGTAGATCTAGCTGGTCTGTCATAATATAATAGAGACAGTAGATCTAGCTGGTCTGTCATAATATAATAGAGACAGTAGATCTAGCTGGTCTGTCATAATATAATAGAGACAGTAGATCTAGCTGGTCTGTCATAATATAATAGAGACAGTAGATCTAGCTGGTCTGTCATAATATAATAGAGACAGTAGATCTAGCTGGTCTGTCATAATATAATAGAGACAGTAGATCTAGCTGGTCTGTCATAATATAATAGAGACAGTAGATCTAGCTGGTCTGTCATAATATAATAGAGACAGTAGATCTAGCTGGTCTGTCATAATATAATAGAGACAGTAGATCTAGCTGGTCTGTCATAATATAATAGAGACAGTAGATCTAGCTGGTCTGTCATAATATAATAGAGACAGTAGATCTAGCTGGTCTGTCATAATATAATAGAGACAGTAGATCTAGCTGGTCTGTCATAATATAATAGAGACAGTAGATCTAGCTGGTCTGTCATAATATAATAGAGACAGTAGATCTAGCTGGTCTGTCATAATATAATAGAGACAGTAGATCTAGCTGGTCTGTCATAATATAATAGAGACAGTAGATCTAGCTGGTCTGTCATAATATAATAGAGACAGTAGATCTAGCTGGTCTGTCATAATATAATAGAGACAGTAGATCTAGCTGGTCTGTCATAATATAATAGAGACAGTAGATCTAGCTGGTCTGTCATAATATAATAGAGACAGTAGATCTAGCTGGTCTGTCATAATATAATAGAGACAGTAGATCTAGCTGGTCTGTCATAATATAATAGAGACAGTAGATCTAGCTGGTCTGTCATAATATAATAGAGACAGTAGATCTAGCTGGTCTGTCATAATATAATAGAGACAGTAGATCTAGCTGGTCTGTCATAATATAATAGAGACAGTAGATCTAGCTGGTCTGTCATAATATAATAGAGACAGTAGATCTAGCTGGTCTGTCATAATATAATAGAGACAGTAGATCTAGCTGGTCTGTCATAATATAATAGAGACAGTAGATCTAGCTGGTCTGTCATAATATAATAGAGACAGTAGATCTAGCTGGTCTGTCATAATATAATAGAGACAGTAGATCTAGCTGGTCTGTCATAATATAATAGAGACAGTAGATCTAGCTGGTCTGTCATAATATAATAGAGACAGTAGATCTAGCTGGTCTGTCATAATATAATAGAGACAGTAGATCTAGCTGGTCTGTCATAATATAATAGAGACAGTAGATCTAGCTGGTCTGTCATAATATAATAGAGACAGTAGATCTAGCTGGTCTGTCATAATATAATAGAGACAGTAGATCTAGCTGGTCTGTCATAATATAATAGAGACAGTAGATCTAGCTGGTCTGTCATAATATAATAGAGACAGTAGATCTAGCTGGTCTGTCATAATATAATAGAGACAGTAGATCTAGCTGGTCTGTCATAATATAATAGAGACAGTAGATCTAGCTGGTCTGTCATAATATAATAGAGACAGTAGATCTAGCTGGTCTGTCATAATATAATAGAGACAGTAGATCTAGCTGGTCTGTCATAATATAATAGAGACAGTAGATCTAGCTGGTCTGTCATAATATAATAGAGACAGTAGATCTAGCTGGTCTGTCATAATATAATAGAGACAGTAGATCTAGCTGGTCTGTCATAATATAATAGAGACAGTAGATCTAGCTGGTCTGTCATAATATAATAGAGACAGTAGATCTAGCTGGTCTGTCATAATATAATAGAGACAGTAGATCTAGCTGGTCTGTCATAATATAATAGAGACAGTAGATCTAGCTGGTCTGTCATAATATAATAGAGACAGTAGATCTAGCTGGTCTGTCATAATATAATAGAGACAGTAGATCTAGCTGGTCTGTCATAATATAATAGAGACAGTAGATCTAGCTGGTCTGTCATAATATAATAGAGACAGTAGATCTAGCTGGTCTGTCATAATATAATAGAGACAGTAGATCTAGCTGGTCTGTCATAATATAATAGAGACAGTAGATCTAGCTGGTCTGTCATAATATAATAGAGACAGTAGATCTAGCTGGTCTGTCATAATATAATAGAGACAGTAGATCTAGCTGGTCTGTCATAATATAATAGAGACAGTAGATCTAGCTGGTCTGTCATAATATAATAGAGACAGTAGATCTAGCTGGTCTGTCATAATATAATAGAGACAGTAGATCTAGCTGGTCTGTCATAATATAATAGAGACAGTAGATCTAGCTGGTCTGTCATAATATAATAGAGACAGTAGATCTAGCTGGTCTGTCATAATATAATAGAGACAGTAGATCTAGCTGGTCTGTCATAATATAATAGAGACAGTAGATCTAGCTGGTCTGTCATAATATAATAGAGACAGTAGATCTAGCTGGTCTGTCATAATATAATAGAGACAGTAGATCTAGCTGGTCTGTCATAATATAATAGAGACAGTAGATCTAGCTGGTCTGTCATAATATAATAGAGACAGTAGATCTAGCTGGTCTGTCATAATATAATAGAGACAGTAGATCTAGCTGGTCTGTCATAATATAATAGAGACAGTAGATCTAGCTGGTCTGTCATAATATAATAGAGACAGTAGATCTAGCTGGTCTGTCATAATATAATAGAGACAGTAGATCTAGCTGGTCTGTCATAATATAATAGAGACAGTAGATCTAGCTGGTCTGTCATAATATAATAGAGACAGTAGATCTAGCTGGTCTGTCATAATATAATAGAGACAGTAGATCTAGCTGGTCTGTCATAATATAATAGAGACAGTAGATCTAGCTGGTCTGTCATAATATAATAGAGACAGTAGATCTAGCTGGTCTGTCATAATATAATAGAGACAGTAGATCTAGCTGGTCTGTCATAATATAATAGAGACAGTAGATCTAGCTGGTCTGTCATAATATAATAGAGACAGTAGATCTAGCTGGTCTGTCATAATATAATAGAGACAGTAGATCTAGCTGGTCTGTCATAATATAATAGAGACAGTAGATCTAGCTGGTCTGTCATAATATAATAGAGACAGTAGATCTAGCTGGTCTGTCATAATATAATAGAGACAGTAGATCTAGCTGGTCTGTCATAATATAATAGAGACAGTAGATCTAGCTGGTCTGTCATAATATAATAGAGACAGTAGATCTAGCTGGTCTGTCATAATATAATAGAGACAGTAGATCTAGCTGGTCTGTCATAATATAATAGAGACAGTAGATCTAGCTGGTCTGTCATAATATAATAGAGACAGTAGATCTAGCTGGTCTGTCATAATATAATAGAGACAGTAGATCTAGCTGGTCTGTCATAATATAATAGAGACAGTAGATCTAGCTGGTCTGTCATAATATAATAGAGACAGTAGATCTAGCTGGTCTGTCATAATATAATAGAGACAGTAGATCTAGCTGGTCTGTCATAATATAATAGAGACAGTAGATCTAGCTGGTCTGTCATAATATAATAGAGACAGTAGATCTAGCTGGTCTGTCATAATATAATAGAGACAGTAGATCTAGCTGGTCTGTCATAATATAATAGAGACAGTAGATCTAGCTGGTCTGTCATAATATAATAGAGACAGTAGATCTAGCTGGTCTGTCATAATATAATAGAGACAGTAGATCTAGCTGGTCTGTCATAATATAATAGAGACAGTAGATCTAGCTGGTCTGTCATAATATAATAGAGACAGTAGATCTAGCTGGTCTGTCATAATATATAGAGACAGTAGATCTAGCTGGTCTGTCATAATATAATAGAGACAGTAGATCTAGCTGGTCTGTCATAATATAATAGAGACAGTAGATCTAGCTGGTCTGTCATAATATAATAGAGACAGTAGATCTAGCTGGTCTGTCATAATATAATAGAGACAGTAGATCTAGCTGGTCTGTCATAATATAATAGAGACAGTAGATCTAGCTGGTCTGTCATAATATAATAGAGACAGTAGATCTAGCTGGTCTGTCATAATATAATAGAGACAGTAGATCTAGCTGGTCTGTCATAATATAATAGAGACAGTAGATCTAGCTGGTCTGTCATAATATAATAGAGACAGTAGATCTAGCTGGTCTGTCATAATATAATAGAGACAGTAGATCTAGCTGGTCTGTCATAATATAATAGAGACAGTAGATCTAGCTGGTCTGTCATAATATAATAGAGACAGTAGATCTAGCTGGTCTGTCATAATATAATAGAGACAGTAGATCTAGCTGGTCTGTCATAATATAATAGAGACAGTAGATCTAGCTGGTCTGTCATAATATAATAGAGACAGTAGATCTAGCTGGTCTGTCATAATATAATAGAGACAGTAGATCTAGCTGGTCTGTCATAATATAATAGAGACAGTAGATCTAGCTGGTCTGTCATAATATAATAGAGACAGTAGATCTAGCTGGTCTGTCATAATATAATAGAGACAGTAGATCTAGCTGGTCTGTCATAATAATAGAGACAGTAGATCTAGCTGGTCTGTCATAATATAATAGAGACAGTAGATCTAGCTGGTCTGTCATAATATAATAGAGACAGTAGATCTAGCTGGTCTGTCATAATATAATAGAGACAGTAGATCTAGCTGGTCTGTCATATATAATAGAGACAGTAGATCTAGCTGGTCTGTCATAATATAATAGAGACAGTAGATCTAGCTGGTCTGTCATAATATAATAGAGACAGTAGATCTAGCTGGTCTGTCATAATATAATAGAGACAGTAGATCTAGCTGGTCTGTCATAATATAATAGAGACAGTAGATCTAGCTGGTCTGTCATATATAATAGAGACAGTAGATCTAGCTGGTCTGTCATAATATAATAGAGACAGTAGATCTAGCTGGTCTGTCATATATATAATAGAGACAGTAGATCTAGCTGGTCTGTCATAATATAATAGAGACAGTAGATCTAGCTGGTCTGTCATAATATAATAGAGACAGTAGATCTAGCTGGTCTGTCATAATAAAATAGAGACAGTAGATCTAGCTGGTCTGTCATAATATAATAGAGACAGTAGATCTAGCTGGTCTGTCATAATATAATAGAGACAGTAGATCTAGCTGGTCTGTCATAATATAATAGAGACAGTAGATCTAGCTGGTCTGTCATATATAATAGAGACAGTAGATCTAGCTGGTCTGTCATAATATAATAGAGACAGTAGATCTAGCTGGTCTGTCATAATATAATAGAGACAGTAGATCTAGCTGGTCTGTCATAATATAATAGAGACAGTAGATCTAGCTGGTCTGTCATAATATAATAGAGACAGTAGATCTAGCTGGTCTGTCATAATATAATAGAGACAGTAGATCTAGCTGGTCTGTCATAATATAATAGAGACAGTAGATCTAGCTGGTCTGTCATAATATAATAGAGACAGTATCTTTTGAGCTTCTAGTCATGAAATCTATGCAGCCTACTCAATCACTTTTTATAGCTACTGTTTACAGGCCTCCTGGGCCATATACAGCGTTCTCACTGAGTTCCCTGAATTCCTATCGGACCTTGTAGTCATAGCAGATAATATTCTAATCTTTGGTGACTTTAATATTCACATGGAAAAGTCCACAGACCCACTCCAAAAGGCTTTCAGAGCCATCATCGACTCAGTGGGTTTTGTCCAACATGTCTCTGGACCCACTCACTGTCACAGTCATACGCTGGACCTAGTTTTGTCCCATGGAATAAATGTGGTGGATCTTAATGTTTTTCCTCATAATCCTGGACTATCGGACCACCATTTTATTACGTTTGCAATTGCAACAAATAATCTGCTTAGACCCCAACCAAGGAACATCAAAAGTCGTGCTATAAATTCACAGACAACACAAAGATTCCTTGATGCCCTTCCAGACTCCCTCTGCCTACCCAAGGACGCCAGAGGACAAAAATCAGTTAACCACCTAACTGAGGATCTCAATCTAACCTTGCGCAATACCCTAGATGCAGTTGCACCCCTAAAAAAAAAAAAATGTCTCATAAGAAACTAGCTCCCTGGTACACAGAAAATACCCGAGCTCTGAAGCAAGCTTCCAGAAAATTGGAACGGAAATGGCGCCACACCAAACTGGAAGTCTTCCGACTAGCTTGGAAGGACGGTACCGTGCAGTACCGTAGAGCCCTTACTGCTGCTCGATCATCCTATTTTTCTAACTTAATTGAGGAAAATAAGAACAATCCGAAATTCCTTTTTAATACTGTCGCAAAGCTAACTAAAAAGCAGCATTCCCCAAGAGAGGATGACTTTCACTTTAGCAGTGATAAATTCATGAACTTCTTTGAGGAAAAGATTATGATTATTAGAAAGCAAATTACGGACTCCTCTTTAAACCTGCGTATTCCTCCAAACCTCAGTTGTCCTGAGTCTGCACAACTCTGCCAGGACCTAGGATCAAGAGAGACGCTCAAGTGTTTTAGTACTATATCTCTTGACACAATGATGAAAATAATCATGGCCTCTAAACCTTCAAGCTGCATACTGGACCCTATTCCAACTAAACTACTGAAAGAGCTGCTTCCTGTGCTTGGCCCTCCTATGTTGAACATAATAAACGGCTCTCTATCCACTGGATGTGTACCAAACTCACTAAAAGTGGCAGTAATAAAGCCTCTCTTGAAAAAGCCAAACCTTGACCCAGAAAATATAAAAAACTATCGGCCTATATCGAATCTTCCATTCCTCTCAAAAATTTTAGAGAAGGCTGTTGCGCAGCAACTCACTGCCTTCCTGAAGACAAACAATGTATACGAAATGCTTCAGTCTGGTTTTAGACCCCATCATAGCACTGAGACGGCACTTGTGAAGGTGGTAAATGACATTTTAATGGCATCGGACCGAGGCTCTGCATCTGTCCTCGTGCTCCTAGACCTTAGTGCTGCTTTTGATACCATCGATCACCACATTCTTTTGGAGAGATTGGAAACCCAAATTGGTCTACACGGACATGTTCTGGCCTGGTTTAGATCTTATCTGTCGGAAAGATATCAGTTTGTCTCTGTGAATGGTTTGTCCTCTGACAAATCAACTGTAAATTTCGGTGTTCCTCAAGGTTCCGTTTTAGGACCACTATTGTTTTCACTATATATTTTACCTCTTGGGGATGTTATTCGAAAACATAATGTAAACTTTCACTGCTATGCGGATGACACACAGCTGTACATTTCAATGAAACATGGTGAAGCCCCAAAATTGCCCTCGCTAGAAGCATGTGTTTCAGACATAAGGAAGTGGATGGCTGCAAACTTTCTACTATTAAACTCGGACAAAACAGAGATGCTTGTTCTAGGTCCCAAGAAACAAAGAGATCTTCTGTTGAATCTGACAATTAATCTTAATGGTTGTACAGTCGTCTCAAATAAAACTGTGAAGGACCTCGGCGTTACTCTGGACCCTGATCTCTCTTTTGAAGAACATATCAAGACCATTTCGAGGACAGCTTTTTTCCATCTACGTAACATTGCAAAAATCAGAAACTTTCTGTCCAAAAATGATGCAGAAAAATTAATCCATGCTTTTGTCACTTCTAGGTTAGACTACTGCAATGCTCTATTTTCCGGCTACCCGGATAAAGCACTAAATAAACTTCAGTTAGTGCTAAATACGGCTGCTAGAATCCTGACTAGAACCAAAAAATTTGATCATATTACTCCAGTGCTAGCCTCTCTACACTGGCTTCCTGTCAAAGCAAGGGCTGATTTCAAGGTTTTACTGCTAACCTACAAAGCATTACATGGGCTTGCTCCTACCTATCTCTCTGATTTGGTCCTGCCGTACATACCTACACGTACGCTACGGTCACAAGACGCAGGCCTCCTAATTGTCCCTAGAATTTCTAAGCAAACAGCTGGAGGCAGGGCTTTCTCCTATAGAGCTCCATTTTTATGGAACGGTCTGCCTACCCATGTCAGAGACGCAAACTCGGTCTCAACCTTTAAGTCTTTACTGAAGACTCATCTCTTCAGTGGGTCATATGATTGAGTGTAGTCTGGCCCAGGAGTGGGAAGGTGAACGGAAAGGCTCTGGAGCAACGAACCGCCCTTGCTGTCTCTGCCTGGCCGGTTCCCCTCTTTCCACTGGGATTCTCTGCCTCTAACCCTATTACAGGGGCTGAGTCACTGGCTTGCTGGGGCTCTCATGCCGTCCCTGGAGGGGGTGCGTCACCTGAGTGGGTTGATTCACTGTTGTGGTCATCCTGTCTGGGTTGGCGCCCCCCCCTTGGGTTGTGCCGTGGCGGAGATCTTTGTGGGCTATACTCAGCCTTGTCTCAGGATGGTAAGTTGGTGGTTGAAGATATCCCTCTAGTGGTGTGGGGGCTGTGCTTTGGCAAAGTGGGCTGTTTGGGCTTATATCCTTCATGTTTGGCCCTGTCCTGGTGGTGTTCCTCGGATGGGGCCACCGGTGTCCCCTGACCCCTCCTGTCTCAGCCTCCATATTTATGCTGCAGTAGTTATGTGTCGGGGGGCTGGGGTTCAGTTTGTTATATCTGGAGTACTTTCCTGTCCTAATTCGGTTGTCATGTGTGAATCTAAGTGTGCGTTCTCTAATTCTCTCCTTCTCTCTTTCTTTCTCTCTCTCGGAGGACCTGAGCCCTAGGACCATGCCCCAGGACTACCTGACACTGATGACTCAGCTTCTCATGCTGTCCCCCAGTCCACCTGGCCATGACTGCTGTTCCAGTTTCACCTGACCTGAGCCCTAGGACCATGCCCCAGGACTACCTGACATGCTGACTCCTTGCTGTCCCCGTTTTTCCTCACCCCTGCGCCATGCTGCCTGCTCCAGTTTCAAACTTCCACCTGACTGTGCTGCCTGCCTCCTAGTTTCAACTGTTTCTGCCTTATTATTATTCGACCATGCTGCGTCATTTATGACTCATTTGAACATCTTGACCATGTTCTGTTATAATCTCCCCCGGCACGCCAGAAGGGACTGGCCACCCCACATAGCCTGGTTCCTCTCTAGGTTTCTTCCTAGGTATTGGCCTTTCTAGGGAGTTTCTTCCTAGCCACCGTGCTTCTACTCACTGCATTGCTTGCTGTTTGGGGTTTAGGCTGGGTTTTGTACAGCACTTTGAGATATCAGCTGATGTACGAGGGCTATATAAATAAATTTGATTTGATTTGATTTGATTTGATATATCTGGTCTGTCATAATAT
>NW_022262512.1:0-27065 GCF_002021735.2 Oncorhynchus kisutch
CTCTATTATAATTTGACAGACCAGCTAGATCTACTGCCTCTATTATAATTATGACAGACCAGCTAGATTACTGTCTCTATTATATTATGACAGACCAGCTAGATCTACTGTCTCTATTGTATTATGACAGACCAGCTAGATCTACTGTCTTATTGTATTATGACAGACCAGCTAGATCTACTGTCCTATTATATTATGACAGACCAGCTAGATCTACTCTCTATTGTATTATGACAGACCAGCTAGATCTACTGTCTCTATTATATTATGACAGACCAGCTAGATCTACTGTCTCTATTGTATTATGAAAGACCAGCTAGATCTACTGCTCTCCATTATTATTATGACAGCACCAGCTAGATCTGCTTTCTCTATTATATTATGACAGACCAGCTAGATCTACTGTCTCTATTATAATTATGACAGACCAGCTAGATCTACTGTCTCTATTATATTATGACAGACCAGCTAGATCTACTGTCTCTATTATATTATGACAGAAAGCTACATCTACTGTCTCTATATATTAGGACAGACCAGCTAGATCTACTGTCTCTATTATATTATGACAGACCAGCTATATCTACTGTCTCTATTATTATGACAGACCAGCTAATCTACTGTCTCTATATATTATGACAGACCAGCTAGATTACTGTCTCTATATAGTATCCTGTGGAACTGCTAGATGTATCCTGTGTGTTTATGATGTGTTTCTTTTCTCCTTCCTCCCCTCACAGGTTAAATCATCACTCCCTAATCAGCTTCAACATCAATCATCAATCAGAAGACACACCTCCTCCTATTTCTACCCTATCACAGTTCCTTCCCCATATATTAAAAACCCATCATTTGTGGCTCTAGAGCCAGCCTCAATCTCTCTGTAAATGCCATGTATGTAGATCTCTGTGTGTTCACTCTCTCTTTGTCTTTAAACCTCTATTTTGTTTGACACCTCCATAGCCCATTTGTCATCACCTGTGCAGTATTGTTTTTGGTTATGTGTTTGTTTGTGCTGCTGGTTGGAAAAGGGGGAAAAAAAGACAAGTCGCCCATGGGCATACACAGACCCGTAGGTGAACTTTCGTTAAATACACTAGTTAGAACTGGCCGGACCACCCACTGTATTTATTGTTAGTTAAGTTAGCTGTTGTTAAAGTAGGCTAGTCTAGCTATAGGGGCTGTTTTTGTATATTTATTGTTTCTTTCCTTGGGTCCAGCTCAGCCCCTTTTCCTGCTCCCCCCATTGACCGTCTGTGTTTATAAATAAACTTTGAGTTTTGACGCTAGATTTCACTGTCCTGTTATTTCGTTCACACTTTTACTTTGTCTCTATTATAATTTGCATGAGTTAGCTTACTGGGTCTCAATTACCATCCCCCCTAGATCTACGTCTCAAAATATTAGACAGACCAGCTAGATCTACTGTCTCTATTATATTATGACAGACCAGCTAGATCTACTGTCTCTATTATATTATGACAGACCAGCTAGATCTACTGTCTCTATTATATTATGACAGACCAGCTAGATCTACTGTCTCCTATTATATTATGACAGACCAGCTAGATCTACTGTCTCTATTATATTATGACAGACCAGCTAGATCTACTGTCTCTATTATATTATGACAGACCAGCTATCTACGTCTCTATTATATTCCTTAGATTCTTGTCTCTATTATATTATGACAGACCAGCTAGATCTACTGTCTCTATTATATTATGACAGACCAGCTAGATCTACTGTCTCTATTATATTATGACAGACCAGCTAGATCTACTGTCTCTATTATAATTATGACAGACCAGCTAGATCTACTGTCTCTATATATTATGACAGACCAGCTAGATCTACTGTCTCTATTATATTATGACAGACCAGCTAGATCTACTGTCTCTATTATATTATGACAGACCAGCTAGATCTACTGTCTCTATATATTATGACAGACCAGCTAGATCTACTGTCTCTATTATATTATGACAGACCAGCTAGATCTACTGTCTCTATTATATTATGACAGACCAGCTAGATCTACTGTCTCTATTATATTATGACAGACCAGCTAGATCTACTGTCTCTATTATATTATGACAGACCAGCTAGATCTACTGTCTCTATTATATTATGACAGACCAGCTAGATCTACTGTCTCTATTATATTATGACAGACCAGCTAGATCTACTGTCTCTATTATAATATGACAGACCAGCTAGATCTACTGTCTCTATTATATTATGACAGACCAGCTAGATCTACTGTCTCTATTATATTATGACAGACCAGCTAGATCTACTGTCTCTATTATATTATGACAGACCAGCTAGATCTACTGTCTCTATTATATATGACAGACCAGCTAGATCTACTGTCTCTATTATATTATGACAGACCAGCTAGATCTACTGTCTCTATTATATTATGACAGACCAGCTAGATCTACTGTCTCTATTATATTATGACAGACCAGCTAGATCTACTGTCTCTATTATATTATGACAGACCAGCTAGATCTACTGTCTCTATTATATTATGACAGACCAGCTAGATCTACTGTCTCTATTATATTATGACAGACCAGCTAGATCTACTGTCTCTATTATATTATGACAGACCAGCTAGATCTACTGTCTCTATTATATTATGACAGACCAGCTAGATCTACTGTCTCTATTATATTATGACAGACCAGCTAGATCTACTGTCTCTTATATTATGACAGACCAGCTAGATCTACTGTCTCTATTATATTATGACAGACCAGCTAGATCTACTGTCTCTATTATATTATGACAGACCAGCTAGATCTACTGTCTCTATTATATTATGACAGACCAGCTAGATCTACTGTCTCTATTATATTATGACAGACCAGCTAGATCTACTGTCTCTATTATATTATGACAGACCAGCTAGATCTACTGTCTCTATTATATTATGACAGACCAGCTAGATCTACTGTCTCTATTATATTATGACAGACCAGCTAGATCTACTGTCTCTATTATATTATGACAGACCAGCTAGATCTACTGTCTCTATTATATTATGACAGACCAGCTAGATCTACTGTCTCTATTATATTATGACAGACCAGCTAGATCTACTGTCTCTATTATATTATGACAGACCAGCTAGATCTACTGTCTCTATTATAATATGACAGACCAGCTAGATCTACTGTCTCTATTATATTATGACAGACCAGCTAGATCTACTGTCTCTATTATATTATGACAGACCAGCTAGATCTACTGTCTCTATTATATTATGACAGACCAGCTAGATCTACTGTCTCTATTATATTATGACAGACCAGCTAGATCTACTGTCTCTATTATATTATGACAGACCAGCTAGATCTACTGTCTCTATTATATTATGACAGACCAGCTAGATCTACTGTCTCTATTATATTATGACAGACCAGCTAGATCTACTGTCTCTATTATATTATGACAGACCAGCTAGATCTACTGTCTCTATTATATTATGACAGACCAGCTAGATCTACTGTCTCTATTTTTATGACAGACCAGCTAGATCTACTGTCTCTATTATATTATGACAGACCAGCTAGATCTACTGTCTCTATTATATTATGACAGACCAGCTAGATCTACTGTCTCTATTATATTATGACAGACCAGCTAGATCTACTGTCTCTATTATATTATGACAGACCAGCTAGATCTACTGTCTCTATTATATTATGACAGACCAGCTAGATCTACTGTCTCTATTATATTATGACAGACCAGCTAGATCTACTGTCTCTATTATATTATGACAGACCAGCTAGATCTACTGTCTCTATTATATTATGACAGACCAGCTAGATCTACTGTCTCTATTATATTATGACAGACCAGCTAGATCTACTGTCTCTATTATATTATGACAGACCAGCTAGATCTACTGTCTCTATTATATTATGACAGACCAGCTAGATCTACTGTCTCTATTATATTATGACAGACCAGCTAGATCTACTGTCTCTATTATATTATGACAGACCAGCTAGATCTACTGTCTATTATATTATGACAGACCAGCTAGATCTACTGTCTCTATTATATTATGACAGACCAGCTAGATCTACTGTCTCTATATATATGACAGACCAGCTAGATCTACTGTCTCTATTATATTATGACAGACCAGCTAGATCTACTGTCTCTATTATATTATGACAGACCAGCTAGATCTACTGTCTCTATTATAATATGACAGACCAGCTCTACTGTCTCTATTATATTATGACAGACCAGCTAGATCTACTGTCTCTATTATATTATGACAGACCAGCTAGATCTACTGTCTCTATTATATTATGACAGACCAGCTAGATCTACTGTCTCTATTATATTATGACAGACCAGCTAGATCTACTGTCTCTATTATATATGACAGACCAGCTAGATCTACTGTCTCTATTATATTATGACAGACCAGCTAGATCTACTGTCTCTATTATTATGACAGACCAGCTAGATCTACTGTCTCTATTATATTATGACAGACCAGCTAGATCTACTGTCTCTATTATATTATGACAGACCAGCTAGATCTACTGTCTCTATTATATTATGACAGACCAGCTAGATCTACTGTCTCTATTATATTATGACAGACCAGCTAGATCTACTGTCTCTATTATATATGACAGACCAGCTAGATCTACTGTCTCTATTATATTATGACAGACCAGCTAGATCTACTGTCTCTATTATATTATGACAGACCAGCTAGATCTACTGTCTCTATTATATTATGACAGACCAGCTAGATCTACTGTCTCTATTATATTATGACAGACCAGCTAGATCTACTGTCTCTATTATATTATGACAGACCAGCTAGATCTACTGTCTCTATTATTATGACAGACCAGCTAGATCTACTGTCTCTATTATATTATGACAGACCAGCTAGATCTACTGTCTCTATTATATTATGACAGACCAGCTAGATCTACTGTCTCTATTATATTATGACAGACCAGCTAGATCTACTGTCTCTATTATATTATGACAGACCAGCTAGATCTACTGTCTCTATTATATTATGACAGACCAGCTAGATCTACTGTCTCTATTATATTATGACAGACCAGCTAGATCTACTGTCTCTATTATATATGACAGACCAGCTAGATCTACTGTCTCTATTATATTATGACAGACCAGCTAGATCTACTGTCTCTATTATATTATGACAGACCAGCTAGATCTACTGTCTCTATTATATTATGACAGACCAGCTAGATCTACTGTCTCTATTATATTATGACAGACCAGCTAGATCTACTGTCTCTATTATTATGACAGACCAGCTAGATCTACTGTCTCTATTATATTATGACAGACCAGCTAGATCTACTGTCTCTATTATATTATGACAGACCAGCTAGATCTACTGTCTCTATTATATTATGACAGACCAGCTAGATCTACTGTCTCTATTATTTATGACAGACCAGCTAGATCTACTGTCTCTATTATATATGACAGACCAGCTAGATCTACTGTCTCTATTATATTATGACAGACCAGCTAGATCTACTGTCTCTATTATATTATGACAGACCAGCTAGATCTACTGTCTCTATTATATTATGACAGACCAGCTAGATCTACTGTCTCTATTATATTATGACAGACCAGCTAGATCTACTGTCTCTATTATATTATGACAGACCAGCTAGATCTCTGTCTCTATAATATATGACAGACCAGCTAGATCTACTGTCTCTATTATATTATGACAGACCAGCTAGATCTACTGTCTCTATTATATTATGACAGACCAGCTAGATCTACTGTCTCTATTATATTATGACAGACCAGCTAGATCTACTGTCTCTATTATATTATGACAGACCAGCTAGATCTACTGTCTCTATTATATTATGACAGACCAGCTAGATCTACTGTCTCTATTATATTATGACAGACCAGCTAGATCTACTGTCTCTATTATATTATGACAGACCAGCTAGATCTACTGTCTCTATTATATTATGACAGACCAGCTAGATCTACTGTCTCTATTATATTATGACAGACCAGCTAGATCTACTGTCTCTATTATATTATGACAGACCAGCTAGATCTACTGTCTCTATTATATTATGACAGACCAGCTAGATCTACTGTCTCTATTATATTATGACAGACCAGCTAGATCTACTGTCTCTATTATATTATGACAGACCAGCTAGATCTACTGTCTCTATTATATTATGACAGACCAGCTAGATCTACTGTCTCTATTATATTATGACAGACCAGCTAGATCTACTGTCTCTATTATATTATGACAGACCAGCTAGATCTACTGTCTCTATTATATTATGACAGACCAGCTAGATCTACTGTCTCTATTATATTATGACAGACCAGCTAGATCTACTGTCTCTATTATATTATGACAGACCAGCTAGATCTACTGTCTCTATTATATTATGACAGACCAGCTAGATCTACTGTCTCTATTATATTATGACAGACCAGCTAGATCTACTGTCTCTATTATATTATGACAGACCAGCTAGATCTACTGTCTCTATTATATTATGACAGACCAGCTAGATCTACTGTCTCTATTATATTATGACAGACCAGCTAGATCTACTGTCTCTATTATATTATGACAGACCAGCTAGATCTACTGTCTCTATTATATTATGACAGACCAGCTAGATCTACTGTCTCTATTATATTATGACAGACCAGCTAGATCTACTGTCTCTATTATATTATGACAGACCAGCTAGATCTACTGTCTCTATTATAATATGACAGACCAGCTAGATCTACTGTCTCTATTATATTATGACAGACCAGCTAGATCTACTGTCTCTATTATATTATGACAGACCAGCTAGATCTACTGTCTCTATTATATTATGACAGACCAGCTAGATCTACTGTCTCTATTATATTATGACAGACCAGCTAGATCTACTGTCTCTATTATATTATGACAGACCAGCTAGATCTACTGTCTCTATTATATTATGACAGACCAGCTAGATCTACTGTCTCTATTATATTATGACAGACCAGCTAGATCTACTATCTCTATTTATATGATGACAGACCAGCTAGATCTACTGTCTCTATATTATATTATGACAGACCAGCTAGATCTACTGTCTCTATTATTATGACAGACCAGCTAGATCTACTGTCTCTATTATATTATGACAGACCAGCTAGATCTACTGTCTCTATTATATTATGACAGACCAGCTAGATCCCTGATCTCTACATATCTATGACCCCTAGTCTAGCCTCAGTATTTATCTGCATTATTTATGTGACAGGGGGCTAGATCAGTTCTGTTATATCTGGAGTACTTCTCCTAGTCTATTCTGTCCTGTGTGAATCTAAGTGTGCGTTCTCTAATTCTCTCCTTCTCTATTTCTTTCTCTCTCTCGAGGACCTGAGCCCTAGGACCATGCCCCAGGACTACCTGACATGATGACTCCTTGCTGTCCCCAGTCCACCTGGCCATGCTGCTGCTCCAGTTTCAACTTCCACCTGACTGTGCTGCTGCTCTAGTTTCAACTGTTCTGCCTTATTATTATTCGACCATGCTGGTCATTTATGAACATTTGAACATCTTGACCATGTTCTGTTATAATCTCCACCCGGCACAGCCAGAAGAGGACTGGCCACCCCACATAGCCTGGTTCCTCTCTAGGTTTCTTCCTAGGTATTGGCCTTTCTAGGGAGTTTTTCCTAGCCACCGTGCTTCTACACCTGCATTGCTTGCTGTTTGGGGTTTTAGCTGGGTTTCTGTACAGCACTTTGAGATATCAGCTGATGTACGAAGGGCTATATAAATAAATTTGATTTGATTTTGATTTGATTTGATCTACTGTCTCTATTATAATTTGACAGACCAGCTAGATCTACTGTCTCTATTATAATATGACAGACCAGCTAGATCTACTGTCTCTATTATATTATGACAGACCAGCTAGATCTACTGTCTCTATTATATTATGACAGACCAGCTAGATCTACTGTCTCTATTATATTATGACAGACCAGCTAGATCTACTGTCTCTATTATATTATGACAGACCAGCTAGATCTACTGTCTCTATTATATTATGACAGACCAGCTAGATCTACTGTCTCTATTATATTATGACAGACCAGCTAGATCTACTGTCTCTATTATATTATGACAGACCAGCTAGATCTACTGTCTCTATTATATTATGACAGACCAGCTAGATCTACTGTCTCTATTATATTATGACAGACCAGCTAGATCTACTGTCTCTATTATATTATGACAGACCAGCTAGATCTACTGTCTCTATTATATTATGACAGACCAGCTAGATCTACTGTCTCTATTATATTATGACAGACCAGCTAGATCTACTGTCTCTATTATATTATGACAGACCAGCTAGATCTACTGTCTCTATTATATTATGACAGACCAGCTAGATCTACTGTCTCTATTATATTATGACAGACCAGCTAGATCTACTGTCTCTATTATATTATGACAGACCAGCTAGATCTACTGTCTCTATTATATTATGACAGACCAGCTAGATCTACTGTCTCTATTATATTATGACAGACCAGCTAGATCTACTGTCTCTATTATATTATGACAGACCAGCTAGATCTACTGTCTCTATTATATTATGACAGACCAGCTAGATCTACTGTCTCTATTATATTATGACAGACCAGCTAGATCTACTGTCTCTATTATATTATGACAGACCAGCTAGATCTACTGTCTCTATTATATTATGACAGACCAGCTAGATCTACTGTCTCTATTATATTATGACAGACCAGCTAGATCTACTGTCTCTATTATATTATGACAGACCAGCTAGATCTACTGTCTCTATTATATTATGACAGACCAGCTAGATCTACTGTCTCTATTATATTATGACAGACCAGCTAGATCTACTGTCTCTATTATATTATGACAGACCAGCTAGATCTACTGTCTCTATTATATTATGACAGACCAGCTAGATCTACTGTCTCTATTATATTATGACAGACCAGCTAGATCTACTGTCTCTATTATATTATGACAGACCAGCTAGATCTACTGTCTCTATTATATTATGACAGACCAGCTAGATCTACTGTCTCTATTATATTATGACAGACCAGCTAGATCTACTGTCTCTATTATATTATGACAGACCAGCTAGATCTACTGTCTCTATTATATTATGACAGACCAGCTAGATCTACTGTCTCTATTATATTATGACAGACCAGCTAGATCTACTGTCTCTATTATATTATGACAGACCAGCTAGATCTACTGTCTCTATTATATTATGACAGACCAGCTAGATCTACTGTCTCTATTATATTATGACAGACCAGCTAGATCTACTGTCTCTATTATATTATGACAGACCAGCTAGATCTACTGTCTCTATTATATTATGACAGACCAGCTAGATCTACTGTCTCTATTATATTATGACAGACCAGCTAGATCTACTGTCTCTATTATATTATGACAGACCAGCTAGATCTACTGTCTCTATTATATTATGACAGACCAGCTAGATCTACTGTCTCTATTATATTATGACAGACCAGCTAGATCTACTGTCTCTATTATATTATGACAGACCAGCTAGATCTACTGTCTCTATTATATTATGACAGACCAGCTAGATCTACTGTCTCTATTATATTATGACAGACCAGCTAGATCTACTGTCTCTATTATATTATGACAGACCAGCTAGATCTACTGTCTCTATTATATTATGACAGACCAGCTAGATCTACTGTCTCTATTATATTATGACAGACCAGCTAGATCTACTGTCTCTATTATATTATGACAGACCAGCTAGATCTACTGTCTCTATTATATTATGACAGACCAGCTAGATCTACTGTCTCTATTATATTATGACAGACCAGCTAGATCTACTGTCTCTATTATATTATGACAGACCAGCTAGATCTACTGTCTCTATTATATTATGACAGACCAGCTAGATCTACTGTCTCTATTATATTATGACAGACCAGCTAGATCTACTGTCTCTATTATATTATGACAGACCAGCTAGATCTACTGTCTCTATTATATTATGACAGACCAGCTAGATCTACTGTCTCTATTATATTATGACAGACCAGCTAGATCTACTGTCTCTATTATATTATGACAGACCAGCTAGATCTACTGTCTCTATTATATTATGACAGACCAGCTAGATCTACTGTCTCTATTATATTATGACAGACCAGCTAGATCTACTGTCTCTATTATATTATGACAGACCAGCTAGATCTACTGTCTCTATTATATTATGACAGACCAGCTAGATCTACTGTCTCTATTATATTATGACAGACCAGCTAGATCTACTGTCTCTATTATATTATGACAGACCAGCTAGATCTACTGTCTCTATTATATTATGACAGACCAGCTAGATCTACTGTCTCTATTATATTATGACAGACCAGCTAGATCTACTGTCTCTATTATATTATGACAGACCAGCTAGATCTACTGTCTCTATTATATTATGACAGACCAGCTAGATCTACTGTCTCTATTATATTATGACAGACCAGCTAGATCTACTGTCTCTATTATATTATGACAGACCAGCTAGATCTACTGTCTCTATTATATTATGACAGACCAGCTAGATCTACTGTCTCTATTATATTATGACAGACCAGCTAGATCTACTGTCTCTATTATATTATGACAGACCAGCTAGATCTACTGTCTCTATTATATTATGACAGACCAGCTAGATCTACTGTCTCTATTATATTATGACAGACCAGCTAGATCTACTGTCTCTATTATATTATGACAGACCAGCTAGATCTACTGTCTCTATTATATTATGACAGACCAGCTAGATCTACTGTCTCTATTATATTATGACAGACCAGCTAGATCTACTGTCTCTATTATATTATGACAGACCAGCTAGATCTACTGTCTCTATTATATTATGACAGACCAGCTAGATCTACTGTCTCTATTATATTATGACAGACCAGCTAGATCTACTGTCTCTATTATATTATGACAGACCAGCTAGATCTACTGTCTCTATTATATTATGACAGACCAGCTAGATCTACTGTCTCTATTATATTATGACAGACCAGCTAGATCTACTGTCTCTATTATATTATGACAGACCAGCTAGATCTACTGTCTCTATTATATTATGACAGACCAGCTAGATCTACTGTCTCTATTATATTATGACAGACCAGCTAGATCTACTGTCTCTATTATATTATGACAGACCAGCTAGATCTACTGTCTCTATTATATTATGACAGACCAGCTAGATCTACTGTCTCTATTATATTATGACAGACCAGCTAGATCTACTGTCTCTATTATATTATGACAGACCAGCTAGATCTACTGTCTCTATTATATTATGACAGACCAGCTAGATCTACTGTCTCTATTATATTATGACAGACCAGCTAGATCTACTGTCTCTATTATATTATGACAGACCAGCTAGATCTACTGTCTCTATTATATTATGACAGACCAGCTAGATCTACTGTCTCTATTATATTATGACAGACCAGCTAGATCTACTGTCTCTATTATATTATGACAGACCAGCTAGATCTACTGTCTCTATTATATTATGACAGACCAGCTAGATCTACTGTCTCTATTATATTATGACAGACCAGCTAGATCTACTGTCTCTATTATATTATGACAGACCAGCTAGATCTACTGTCTCTATTATATTATGACAGACCAGCTAGATCTACTGTCTCTATTATATTATGACAGACCAGCTAGATCTACTGTCTCTATTATATTATGACAGACCAGCTAGATCTACTGTCTCTATTATAATATGACAGACCAGCTAGATCTACTGTCTCTATTATATTTGACAGACCAGCTAGATCTACTGTCTCTATTATATTATGACAGACCAGCTAGATCTACTGTCTCTATTATATTATGACAGACCAGCTAGATCTACTGTCTCTATTATATTATGACAGACCAGCTAGATCTACTGTCTCTATTATATTATGACAGACCAGCTAGATCTACTGTCTCTTATATAATATGACAGACCAGCTAGATCTACTGTCTCTATTATATTATGACAGACCAGCTAGATCTACTGTCTCTATTATATTATGACAGACCATCTAGATCTACTGTCTCTATTATTTTATGACAGAACAGCTAGATCTATAGTCTCTATTATTCTATGACAGACCACCTAGTTCTACTGTCTCTATTATATTATGACAGACCAGCTAGATCTACTGTCTCTATTATATTATGACAGACCAGCTAGATCTATGTCTCTATTATTTATGACAGACCAGCTAGATCTACTGTCTCTATTATATTATGACAGACCAGCTAGATTTACTGTCTCTATTATATTATGACAGACCAGCTAGATCTACTGTCTCTATTATATTATGACAGACCAGCTAGATCTACTGTCTCTATTATATTATGACAGACCAGCTAGATCTACTGTCTCTGTTATATTTTGACAGACCAGCTAGATCTACTGTCTCTATTATATTATGACAGACCAGCTAGATCTACTGTCTCTTTATATTATGCAGACCAGCTAGATCTACTGTCTCTATTATATTATGACAGACCAGCTAGATCTACTGTCTCTATTATATTATGACAGACCAGCTAGATCTACTGTCTCTGTTATAATATGACAGACCAGCTAGATCCAAGATGGCGTAGCAGTAAGTCGTCCTGTCGTGTCGTGTCCCTGTATATTTTGTTTATATTTTGTTTATTTTTCGTTTTTTTGACATATTTTTCGTTTTTTACATAGCTATCCCTTTTTAAAAACATTTTGCTAAACCTAAGCTTCCAAATACGCTGGATCTTCACAACTAGCTATCTAGCTAAAACGCAACCCTGGACGATTACCCCTGGCTAGCGTTTCCACCCACTTAGCTTGAAGCTAGCCCGGCCTGCGCTACCACCGTAGCATACTCCTGAGCTACAATACCCGGGCCCACGACCGGTCTATCGAGTCACCGCATGAAGAGGAAATAAACAGACTCACCCCATCGCGACGGTCCCCCAAAGGCTAACTCTCTAGCCCGCGCTATCTCCCTGCTTGCTAATTCGGCCTGCTAACTGCTAGCTTGTCCAGCTCCGGTCCGCTACTGCTACCTTGTCTAGCCCGGGCCTACAAACTGTTAGCTTGTAGCACAGGCCTGCTAAACCGCCTGAATCGCCGCGTCCCAAACGCCCACCGGACCCATATTTACTTCTATCTCTTTTGACTTTTAATTTGTTTATACCTTCCGGAAACCTGCCTCACCCAATGTGTACGGAACGCTATTTATTTTTTATTTATTTTTAGAACACACTCAAGAACCTCAGAAGCGCAACCAGCTAACTAGCTACAAGCTATTTAGTCATTGTTCGTTTTTTTTAACCTGGATAACACTCGCCAGTCCCAGCTTCCCTCCCCATCCACCGCTGCCCCCTGGACACTGATCTCTGGCTACATAGCTGATGCACGCTGGACTGTCCATAAATCACGGTACTCCATTCTGCTTGTTTGTTTTATCTGTTGGCCCCGTTGCCTAGTCTACGCCATTTTACTGCTGGTTGTTGTGCTAGCTGATTAGCTGTTGTCTCACCTACTGTTTGTAGCTAGCTTTCCCAATTCAACACCTGTGATTACTGTATGCCTCGCTGTATGTCTCTCTCAATGTCAATATGCCTTGTATACTGTTGTTCAGGTTAGTTATCATTGTTTAGTTCACAATGGAGCCCCTAGTTCCACTCTTCATACCCCTGATAACTCCTTTGTCCCACCTCACACATGCGGTGACCTCACCATTACTACCAGCATGTCCAGAGATACAACCTCTCTCATAATCACCCAGTGCCTGGGCTTACCTCCGCTGTACCCGCACACCCCACCATAACCCCTGTCTGCGCATTATGCCCTGATATATTCTACCATGCCCAGAAAACCTGCTCCTCTTATTCTCTGTCCCCAACGCTCTAGGCGACCAGTTTGATAGCCTTCAGCCGCACCCTCATACTACTCCTCTCTGTTCCGGCGGGTGATGTGGAGGTAAACCCAGGCCCGTGCATGTCCCCAGGCACCCTCATTTGTTGACTTCTGTGTTCGAAAAAGCCTTGGTTTCATGCATGTCAACATCAGAAGCCTCCTCCCTAAGGTTGTCTTACTCACTGCTTAGCACACTCTTGCGAACCCTGATGTCCTTGCTGTGTCTGATCCTGGCTCAGGAAGGCCACCAAAAATTCAGAGATTTCCATACCAACTATACCATCTTCCGTCAAGATAGAACTGCCAAAGGGGGAGGAGTTGCAGTTTACTGCAGAGATGGCCTGCAAAGTAATGTCATACTTTCCAGGTCCATACCCAAACAGTTCGAACTACTAATTTTGAAAATTACTGGTCTGTCAAATAATAATAGAGACAGCAGATATAGCTGGTCTGTCATATTATAACAGAGACAGTAGATATAGCTGGTCTGTCATAATATAATAGAGACAGTAGATCTAGCTGGTCTGTCATTATATAATAGAGACAGTAGATCTAGCTGGTCTGTCAAAATGTAATAGAGACAGTAGATCTAGCTGGTCTGTCATAATATAATAGAGACAGTAGATCTAGCTGGTCTGTCATAATATAATAGAGACAGTAGATCTAGCTGGTCTGTCATAATATAATAGAGACAGTAGATCTAGCTGGTCTGTCATATTATAAAAGAGACAGTAGATCTAGCTGGTCTGTCATAATATAATAGAGACAGTAGATCTAGCTGGTCTGTCATAATATAATAGAGACAGTAGATCTAGCTGGTCTGTCATAATATAATAGAGACAGTAGATCTAGCTGGTCTGTCATATTATAATAGAGACAGTAGATCTAGCTGGTCTGTCATAATATAATAGAGACAGTAGATCTAGCTGGTCTGTCATAATATAATAGAGACAGTAGATCTAGCTGGTCTGTCATAATATAATAGAGACAGTAGATCTAGCTGGTCTGTCATAATATAATAGAGACAGTAGATCTAGCTGGTCTGTCATAATATAATAGAGACAGTAGATCTAGCTGGTCTGTCATAATATAATAGAGACAGTAGATCTAGCTGGTCTGTCATAATATAATAGAGACAGTAGATCTAGCTGGTCTGTCATAATATAATAGAGACAGTAGATCTAGCTGGTCTGTCATAATATAATAGAGACAGTAGATCTAGCTGGTCTGTCATAATATAATAGAGACAGTAGATCTAGCTGGTCTGTCATAATATAATAGAGACAGTAGATCTAGCTGGTCTGTCATAATATAATAGAGACAGATCTAGCTGGTCTGTCATAATATAATAGAGACAGTAGATCTAGCTGGTCTGTCATAATATAATAGAGACAGTAGATCTAGCTGGTCTGTCATAATATAATAGAGACAGTAGATCTAGCTGGTCTGTCATAATATAATAGAGACAGTAGATCTAGCTGGTCTGTCATAATATAATAGAGACAGTAGATCTAGCTGGTCTGTCATAATATAATAGAGACAGTAGATCTAGCTGGTCTGTCATAATATAATAGAGACAGTAGATCTAGCTGGTCTGTCATAATATAATAGAGACAGTAGATCTAGCTGGTCTGTCATAATATAATAGAGACAGTAGATCTAGCTGGTCTGTCATAATATAATAGAGACAGTAGATCTAGCTGGTCTGTCATAATATAATAGAGACAGTAGATCTAGCTGGTCTGTCATAAATAGAGACAGTAGATCTAGCTGGTCTGTCATAATATAGACAGTAGATCTAGCTGGTCTGTCATAATATAATAGAGACAGTAGATCTAGCTGGTCTGTCATAATATAATAGAGACAGTAGATCTAGCTGGTCTGTCATAATATAATAGAGACAGTAGATCTAGCTGGTCTGTCATAATATAATAGACAGTAGATCTAGCTGGTCTGTCATAATATAATAGAGACAGTAGATCTAGCTGGTCTGTCATAATATAATAGAGACAGTAGATCTAGCTGGTCTGTCATAATATAATAGAGACAGTAGATCTAGCTGGTCTGTCATAATATAAGAGACAGTAGATCTAGCTGGTCTGTCATAATATAATAGAGACAGTAGATCTAGCTGGTCTGTCATAATATAATAGAGACAGTAGATCTAGCTGGTCTGTCATAATATAATAGAGACAGTAGATCTAGCTGGTCTGTCATAATATAATAGAGACAGTAGATCTAGCTGGTCTGTCATAATATAATAGAGACAGTAGATCTAGCTGGTCTGTCATAATATAATAGAGACAGTAGATCTAGCTGGTCTGTCATAATATAATAGAGACAGTAGATCTAGCTGGTCTGTCATAATATAATAGAGACAGTAGATCTAGCTGGTCTGTCATAATATAATAGAGACAGTAGATCTAGCTGGTCTGTCATAATATAATAGAGACAGTAGATCTAGCTGGTCTGTCATAATATAATAGAGACAGTAGATCTAGCTGGTCTGTCATAATATAATAGAGACAGTAGATCTAGCTGGTCTGTCATAATATAATAGAGACAGTAGATCTAGCTGGTCTGTCATAATATAATAGAGACAGTAGATCTAGCTGGTCTGTCATAATATAATAGAGACAGTAGATCTAGCTGGTCTGTCATAATATAATAGAGACAGTAGATCTAGCTGGTCTGTCATAATATAATAGAGACAGTAGATCTAGCTGGTCTGTCATAATATAATAGAGACAGTAGATCTAGCTGGTCTGTCATAATATAATAGAGACAGTAGATCTAGCTGGTCTGTCATAATATAATAGAGACAGTAGATCTAGCTGGTCTGTCATATATAGTAGATCTAGATCTGGTCTGTCATAATATAATAGAGACAGTAGATCTAGCTGGTCTGTCATAATATAATAGAGACAGTAGATCTAGCTGGTCTGTCATAATATAATAGAGACAGTAGATCTAGCTGGTCTGTCATATAATATAATAGAGACAGTAGATCTAGCTGGTCTGTCTGTATAATAGAGACAGTAGATCTAGCTGGTCTGTCATAATATAATAGAGACAGTAGATCTAGCTGGTCTGTCATAATATAATAGAGACAGTAGATCTAGCTGGTCTGTCATAATATAATAGAGACAGTAGATCTAGCTGGTCTGTCATAATATAATAGAGACAGTAGATCTAGCTGGTCTGTCATAATATAATAGAGACAGTAGATCTAGCTGGTCTGTCATAATATAATAGAGACAGTAGATCTAGCTGGTCTGTCATAATATAATAGAGACAGTAGATCTAGCTGGTCTGTCATAATATAATAGAGACAGTAGATCTAGCTGGTCTGTCATAATATAATAGAGACAGTAGATCTAGCTGGTCTGTCATAATATAATAGAGACAGTAGATCTAGCTGGTCTGTCATAATATAATAGAGACAGTAGATCTAGCTGGTCTGTCATAATATAATAGAGACAGTAGATCTAGCTGGTCTGTCATAATATAATAGAGACAGTAGATCTAGCTGGTCTGTCATAATATAATAGAGACAGTAGATCTAGCTGGTCTGTCATAATATAATAGAGACAGTAGATCTAGCTGGTCTGTCATAATATAATAGAGACAGTAGATCTAGCTGGTCTGTCATAATATAATAGAGACAGTAGATCTAGCTGGTCTGTCATAATATAATAGAGACAGTAGATCTAGCTGGTCTGTCATAATATAATAGAGACAGTAGATCTAGCTGGTCTGTCATAATATAATAGAGACAGTAGATCTAGCTGGTCTGTCATAATATAATAGAGACAGTAGATCTAGCTGGTCTGTCATAATATAATAGAGACAGTAGATCTAGCTGGTCTGTCATAATATAATAGAGACAGTAGATCTAGCTGGTCTGTCATAATATAATAGAGACAGTAGATCTAGCTGGTCTGTCATAATATAATAGAGACAGTAGATCTAGCTGGTCTGTCATAATATAATAGAGACAGTAGATCTAGCTGGTCTGTCATAATATAATAGAGACAGTAGATCTAGCTGGTCTGTCATAATATAATAGAGACAGTAGATCTAGCTGGTCTGTCATAATATAATAGAGACAGTAGATCTAGCTGGTCTGTCATAATATAATAGAGACAGTAGATCTAGCTGGTCTGTCATAATATAATAGAGACAGTAGATCTAGCTGGTCTGTCATAATATAATAGAGACAGTAGATCTAGCTGGTCTGTCATAATATAATAGAGACAGTAGATCTAGCTGGTCTGTCATAATATAATAGAGACAGTAGATCTAGCTGGTCTGTCATAATATAATAGAGACAGTAGATCTAGCTGGTCTGTCATAATATAATAGAGACAGTAGATCTAGCTGGTCTGTCATAATATAATAGAGACAGTAGATCTAGCTGGTCTGTCATAATATAATAGAGACAGTAGATCTAGCTGGTCTGTCATAATATAATAGAGACAGTAGATCTAGCTGGTCTGTCATAATATAATAGAGACAGTAGATCTAGCTGGTCTGTCATAATATAATAGAGACAGTAGATCTAGCTGGTCTGTCATAATATAATAGAGACAGTAGATCTAGCTGGTCTGTCATAATATAATAGAGACAGTAGATCTAGCTGGTCTGTCATAATATAATAGAGACAGTAGATCTAGCTGGTCTGTCATAATATAATAGAGACAGTAGATCTAGCTGGTCTGTCATAATATAATAGAGACAGTAGATCTAGCTGGTCTGTCATAATATAATAGAGACAGTAGATCTAGCTGGTCTGTCATAATATAATAGAGACAGTAGATCTAGCTGGTCTGTCATAATATAATAGAGACAGTAGATCTAGCTGGTCTGTCATAATATAATAGAGACAGTAGATCTAGCTGGTCTGTCATAATATAATAGAGACAGTAGATCTAGCTGGTCTGTCATAATATAATAGAGACAGTAGATCTAGCTGGTCTGTCATAATATAATAGAGACAGTAGATCTAGCTGGTCTGTCATAATATAATAGAGACAGTAGATCTAGCTGGTCTGTCATAATATAATAGAGACAGTAGATCTAGCTGGTCTGTCATAATATAATAGAGACAGTAGATCTAGCTGGTCTGTCATAATATAATAGAGACAGTAGATCTAGCTGGTCTGTCATAATATAATAGAGACAGTAGATCTAGCTGGTCTGTCATAATATAATAGAGACAGTAGATCTAGCTGGTCTGTCATAATATAATAGAGACAGTAGATCTAGCTGGTCTGTCATAATATAATAGAGACAGTAGATCTAGCTGGTCTGTCATAATATAATAGAGACAGTAGATCTAGCTGGTCTGTCATAATATAATAGAGACAGTAGATCTAGCTGGTCTGTCATAATATAATAGAGACAGTAGATCTAGCTGGTCTGTCATAATATAATAGAGACAGTAGATCTAGCTGGTCTGTCATAATATAATAGAGACAGTAGATCTAGCTGGTCTGTCATAATATAATAGAGACAGTAGATCTAGCTGGTCTGTCATAATATAATAGAGACAGTAGATCTAGCTGGTCTGTCATAATATAATAGAGACAGTAGATCTAGCTGGTCTGTCATAATATAATAGAGACAGTAGATCTAGCTGGTCTGTCATAATATAATAGAGACAGTAGATCTAGCTGGTCTGTCATAATATAATAGAGACAGTAGATCTAGCTGGTCTGTCATAATATAATAGAGACAGTAGATCTAGCTGGTCTGTCATAATATAATAGAGACAGTAGATCTAGCTGGTCTGTCATAATATAATAGAGACAGTAGATCTAGCTGGTCTGTCATAATATAATAGAGACAGTAGATCTAGCTGGTCTGTCATAATATAATAGAGACAGTAGATCTAGCTGGTCTGTCATAATATAATAGAGACAGTAGATCTAGCTGGTCTGTCATAATATAATAGAGACAGTAGATCTAGCTGGTCTGTCATAATATAATAGAGACAGTAGATCTAGCTGGTCTGTCATAATATAATAGAGACAGTAGATCTAGCTGGTCTGTCATAATATAATAGAGACAGTAGATCTAGCTGGTCTGTCATAATATAATAGAGACAGTAGATCTAGCTGGTCTGTCATAATATAATAGAGACAGTAGATCTAGCTGGTCTGTCATAATATAATAGAGACAGTAGATCTAGCTGGTCTGTCATAATATAATAGAGACAGTAGATCTAGCTGGTCTGTCATAATATAATAGAGACAGTAGATCTAGCTGGTCTGTCATAATATAATAGAGACAGTAGATCTAGCTGGTCTGTCATAATATAATAGAGACAGTAGATCTAGCTGGTCTGTCATAATATAATAGAGACAGTAGATCTAGCTGGTCTGTCATAATATAATAGAGACAGTAGATCTAGCTGGTCTGTCATAATATAATAGAGACAGTAGATCTAGCTGGTCTGTCATAATATAATAGAGACAGTAGATCTAGCTGGTCTGTCATAATATAATAGAGACAGTAGATCTAGCTGGTCTGTCATAATATAATAGAGACAGTAGATCTAGCTGGTCTGTCATAAT
The DNA here is from genome assembly GCF_002021735.2 of Oncorhynchus kisutch. Taxonomy (NCBI): domain Eukaryota; kingdom Metazoa; phylum Chordata; class Actinopteri; order Salmoniformes; family Salmonidae; genus Oncorhynchus; species Oncorhynchus kisutch. The sequence continues at coordinate 20,657 of NW_022262512.1, forward strand.
ATAATAGAGACAGTAGATCTAGCTGGTCTGTCATAATATAATAGAGACAGTAGATCTAGCTGGTCTGTCATAATATAATAGAGACAGTAGATCTAGCTGGTCTGTCATAATATAATAGAGACAGTAGATCTAGCTGGTCTGTCATAATATAATAGAGACAGTAGATCTAGCTGGTCTGTCATAATATAATAGAGACAGTAGATCTAGCTGGTCTGTCATAATATAATAGAGACAGTAGATCTAGCTGGTCTGTCATAATATAATAGAGACAGTAGATCTAGCTGGTCTGTCATAATATAATAGAGACAGTAGATCTAGCTGGTCTGTCATAATATAATAGAGACAGTAGATCTAGCTGGTCTGTCATAATATAATAGAGACAGTAGATCTAGCTGGTCTGTCATAATATAATAGAGACAGTAGATCTAGCTGGTCTGTCATAATATAATAGAGACAGTAGATCTAGCTGGTCTGTCATAATATAATAGAGACAGTAGATCTAGCTGGTCTGTCATAATATAATAGAGACAGTAGATCTAGCTGGTCTGTCATAATATAATAGAGACAGTAGATCTAGCTGGTCTGTCATAATATAATAGAGACAGTAGATCTAGCTGGTCTGTCATAATATAATAGAGACAGTAGATCTAGCTGGTCTGTCATAATATAATAGAGACAGTAGATCTAGCTGGTCTGTCATAATATAATAGAGACAGTAGATCTAGCTGGTCTGTCATAATATAATAGAGACAGTAGATCTAGCTGGTCTGTCATAATATAATAGAGACAGTAGATCTAGCTGGTCTGTCATAATATAATAGAGACAGTAGATCTAGCTGGTCTGTCATAATATAATAGAGACAGTAGATCTAGCTGGTCTGTCATAATATAATAGAGACAGTAGATCTAGCTGGTCTGTCATAATATAATAGAGACAGTAGATCTAGCTGGTCTGTCATAATATAATAGAGACAGTAGATCTAGCTGGTCTGTCATAATATAATAGAGACAGTAGATCTAGCTGGTCTGTCATAATATAATAGAGACAGTAGATCTAGCTGGTCTGTCATAATATAATAGAGACAGTAGATCTAGCTGGTCTGTCATAATATAATAGAGACAGTAGATCTAGCTGGTCTGTCATAATATAATAGAGACAGTAGATCTAGCTGGTCTGTCATAATATAATAGAGACAGTAGATCTAGCTGGTCTGTCATAATATAATAGAGACAGTAGATCTAGCTGGTCTGTCATAATATAATAGAGACAGTAGATCTAGCTGGTCTGTCATAATATAATAGAGACAGTAGATCTAGCTGGTCTGTCATAATATAATAGAGACAGTAGATCTAGCTGGTCTGTCATAATATAATAGAGACAGTAGATCTAGCTGGTCTGTCATAATATAATAGAGACAGTAGATCTAGCTGGTCTGTCATAATATAATAGAGACAGTAGATCTAGCTGGTCTGTCATAATATAATAGAGACAGTAGATCTAGCTGGTCTGTCATAATATAATAGAGACAGTAGATCTAGCTGGTCTGTCATAATATAATAGAGACAGTAGATCTAGCTGGTCTGTCATAATATAATAGAGACAGTAGATCTAGCTGGTCTGTCATAATATAATAGAGACAGTAGATCTAGCTGGTCTGTCATAATATAATAGAGACAGTAGATCTAGCTGGTCTGTCATAATATAATAGAGACAGTAGATCTAGCTGGTCTGTCATAATATAATAGAGACAGTAGATCTAGCTGGTCTGTCATAATATAATAGAGACAGTAGATCTAGCTGGTCTGTCATAATATAATAGAGACAGTAGATCTAGCTGGTCTGTCATAATATAATAGAGACAGTAGATCTAGCTGGTCTGTCATAATATAATAGAGACAGTAGATCTAGCTGGTCTGTCATAATATAATAGAGACAGTAGATCTAGCTGGTCTGTCATAATATAATAGAGACAGTAGATCTAGCTGGTCTGTCATAATATAATAGAGACAGTAGATCTAGCTGGTCTGTCATAATATAATAGAGACAGTAGATCTAGCTGGTCTGTCATAATATAATAGAGACAGTAGATCTAGCTGGTCTGTCATAATATAATAGAGACAGTAGATCTAGCTGGTCTGTCATAATATAATAGAGACAGTAGATCTAGCTGGTCTGTCATAATATAATAGAGACAGTAGATCTAGCTGGTCTGTCATATAATAGAGACAGTAGATCTAGCTGGTCTGTCATAATATAATAGAGACAGTAGATCTAGCTGGTCTGTCATAATATAATAGAGACAGTAGATCTAGCTGGTCTGTCATAATATAATAGAGACAGTAGATCTAGCTGGTCTGTCATAATATAATAGAGACAGTAGATCTAGCTGGTCTGTCATAATATAATAGAGACAGTAGATCTAGCTGGTCTGTCATAATATAATAGAGACAGTAGATCTAGCTGGTCTGTCATAATATAATAGAGACAGTAGATCTAGCTGGTCTGTCATAATATAATAGAGACAGTAGATCTAGCTGGTCTGTCATAATATAATAGAGACAGTAGATCTAGCTGGTCTGTCATAATATAATAGAGACAGTAGATCTAGCTGGTCTGTCATAATATAATAGAGACAGTAGATCTAGCTGGTCTGTCATAATATAATAGAGACAGTAGATCTAGCTGGTCTGTCATAATATAATAGAGACAGTAGATCTAGCTGGTCTGTCATAATATAATAGAGACAGTAGATCTAGCTGGTCTGTCATAATATAATAGAGACAGTAGATCTAGCTGGTCTGTCATAATATAATAGAGACAGTAGATCTAGCTGGTCTGTCATAATATAATAGAGACAGTAGATCTAGCTGGTCTGTCATAATATAATAGAGACAGTAGATCTAGCTGGTCTGTCATAATATAATAGAGACAGTAGATCTAGCTGGTCTGTCATAATATAATAGAGACAGTAGATCTAGCTGGTCTGTCATAATATAATAGAGACAGTAGATCTAGCTGGTCTGTCATAATATAATAGAGACAGTAGATCTAGCTGGTCTGTCATAATATAATAGAGACAGTAGATCTAGCTGGTCTGTCATAATATAGAGACAGTAGATCTAGCTGGTCTGTCATAATATAATAGAGACAGTAGATCTAGCTGGTCTGTCATAATATAATAGAGACAGTAGATCTAGCTGGTCTGTCATAATATAATAGAGACAGTAGATCTAGCTGGTCTGTCATAATATAATAGAGACAGTAGATCTAGCTGGTCTGTCATAATATAATAGAGACAGTAGATCTAGCTGGTCTGTCATAATATAATAGAGACAGTAGATCTAGCTGGTCTGTCATAATATAATAGAGACAGTAGATCTAGCTGGTCTGTCATAATATAATAGAGACAGTAGATCTAGCTGGTCTGTCATAATATAATAGAGACAGTAGATCTAGCTGGTCTGTCATAATATAATAGAGACAGTAGATCTAGCTGGTCTGTCATAATATATAGAGACAGTAGATCTAGCTGGTCTGTCATAATATAATAGAGACAGTAGATCTAGCTGGTCTGTCATAATATAATAGAGACAGTAGATCTAGCTGGTCTGTCATAATATAATAGAGACAGTAGATCTAGCTGGTCTGTCATAATATAATAGAGACAGTAGATCTAGCTGGTCTGTCATAATATAATAGAGACAGTAGATCTAGCTGGTCTGTCATAATATAATAGAGACAGTAGATCTAGCTGGTCTGTCATAATATAATAGAGACAGTAGATCTAGCTGGTCTGTCATAATATAATAGAGACAGTAGATCTAGCTGGTCTGTCATAATATAATAGAGACAGTAGATCTAGCTGGTCTGTCATAATATAATAGAGACAGTAGATCTAGCTGGTCTGTCATAATATAATAGAGACAGTAGATCTAGCTGGTCTGTCATAATATAATAGAGACAGTAGATCTAGCTGGTCTGTCATAATATAATAGAGACAGTAGATCTAGCTGGTCTGTCATAATATAATAGAGACAGTAGATCTAGCTGGTCTGTCATAATATAATAGAGACAGTAGATCTAGCTGGTCTGTCATAATATAATAGAGACAGTAGATCTAGCTGGTCTGTCATAATATAATAGAGACAGTAGATCTAGCTGGTCTGTCATAATATAATAGAGACAGTAGATCTAGCTGGTCTGTCATAATATAATAGAGACAGTAGATCTAGCTGGTCTGTCATAATATAATAGAGACAGTAGATCTAGCTGGTCTGTCATAATATAATAGAGACAGTAGATCTAGGTGGTCTGTCATAATATAATAGAGACAGTAGATCTAGCTGGTCTGTCATAATATAATAGAGACAGTAGATCTAGCTGGTCTGTCATAATATAATAGAGACAGTAGATCTAGCTGGTCTGTCATAATATAATAGAGACAGTAGATCTAGCTGGTCTGTCATAATATAATAGAGACAGTAGATCTAGCTGGTCTGTCATAATATAATAGAGACAGTAGATCTAGCTGGTCTGTCATAATATAATAGAGACAGTAGATCTAGCTGGTCTGTCATTATAATAGAGACAGTAGATCTAGCTGGTCTGTCATAATATAATAGAGACAGTAGATCTAGCTGGTCTGTCATAATATAATAGAGACAGTAGATCTAGCTGGTCTGTCATATATAATAGAGACAGTAGATCTAGCTGGTCTGTCATAATATAATAGAGACAGTAGATCTAGCTGGTCTGTCATAATATAATAGAGACAGTAATCTAGCTGGTCTGTCAAATATAATAGAGACAGTAGATCTAGCTGGTCTGTCATAAATAATAGAGACATAGATCTACTGGTCTGTCATAATAATATAGAGACAGTAGATCTAGCTGGTCTGTCATAATATAATAGAGACAGTAGATCTAGCTGGTCTGCATAGACAGTAAGGTCTAGTAGCTGGCTGTCATAATAGGATAGAGACAGTGTAGTCAGCTGGTCTGTAAGAACAGTAGATCTAGCTGGTCTGTCATAATATATAGAGACAGTACCTAGCTCTGTCATATAGATAGCTAGCTGGTCTGTCAATTATAAAGAGACAGTAGATCTAGCTGGTCTGTCATAATATAATAGAGAGAGTAGATCTAGCTGGTCTGTCATAATATAATAGAGACAGTAGATCTAGCTGGTCTGTCATAATATAATAGAGACAGTAGATCTAGCTGGTCTGTCATATATATAATAGAGACAGTAGATCTAGCTGGTCTGTCATAATATAATAGAGACAGTAGATCTAGCTGGTCTGTCATAATATAATAGAGACAGTAGATCTAGCTTGTCTGTCAAATATAATAGAGACAGTAGATCTAGCTGGTCTGTCATAATATAATAGAGACAGTAGATCTAGCTGGTCTGTCATAATATAATAGAGACAGTAGATCTAGCTGGTCTGTCATAATATAAATAGACAGTAGATCTAGCTGGTCTGTCATAATATATTAGAGACAGTAGATCTAGCTGGTCTGTCATAATTATAATAGACAGTAGATCTAGCTGGTCTGTCATAATATAATAGAGACAGTAGATCTAGCTGGTCTGTCATTAATAAAAGAGACAGTAGATCTAGCTGGTCTGTCATAAATAATAGAGCGTATAGATCTAGCTGGTCTGTCATAATATAATAGAGACAGATCTCAGCTGGTCTGTCATAAATATAATAGAGACAGTAGATCTAGCTGGTCTGTCATAATATAATAGAGACAGTAGATCTAGCTGGTGTCTTATATATAATAGAGACAGTAGATCTAGCTGTCTTCATAATATAATAGAGACAGTAGATCTAGCTGGTCTGTCATATTATAATAAGACAGTAGATCTAGCTGGTCTGTCACATTATTAGATCTTCAGTTCTATCAGCAGTAGTCACTGGTCTGCATAGAGGACCGAGATAGATCTAGCTGTCTGTCATAATAATAGGACATATTAGATCTAGCTGTTAATAACTGTCCTAGATTATTAGATCTAGCTGGTCTGTCATAATATAATAGAGACAGTAGATCTAGCTGGTCTGTCATAATATAATAGAGACAGTAGATCTAGCTGGTCTGTCATAATATATTAGAGACAGTAGATCTAGCTGGTCTGTCATAATATAATAGAGACATAGATCTATCTACTGGTCTGTCATAATATAATAGAGACCAGTAGATCTAGCGGTCTGTCATAATATATAGAGACAGTAATCTAGCTGGTCTGTCATAATTATGATAGAAGACAGTATATCTAGCTGGTCTGTCATAATATAATAGAGAGAGTTAGATCTAGCTGGTCTGTCAATAATATATATAGAGCAGTATAGCTGGTCTGTCATATTATAATAGAGACGTAGATCTAGCTGGTCTGTCATAATA